>NW_007252206.1:153675-248371 GCF_000164805.1 Carlito syrichta | reverse complement strand
AAAAAAAAAAAGAAAGGCTGAAGCAGAAGGATTATGGAGCCCAGCAGGTCAACTCTGGGGTGGCTGTGAGTGTGTCACTGCACCCTAGCCTGGGCGACGAAGCGAGACTCCCACTCAAAAAAAGAAAAAGGAAGTGCCATCCTCTTTCTTTCCTTCTGCTCACTCACCTTTCCCTCAAGCCCATTATTTTATTACTTTCCCATAGTTCTTATTTTCTAATTTTTTTTTTAAGCCACTGCCTTGAAGTACTAAGCAGCAAGGTTGGCACTTGGTTGAATAGACTGGCAGAAAAAGACCACATTGTTTTATTCCATAACATGCATGTCTGTCTACTTTCTCGGATTTCTTCCTTTGGTTTTCAATATGTGAAGTACACAGGCTCACCTTCATTTCTGTTTAACTTCCATTTACTGAGTGCTTACTATGTGCAAGGTACTATGCCAAGGGCTTTACCTAAATCATCTCACTTAACATGCCCTGGAAACACAGTGAAACTTATTTCCATTTTCCAGATGCCCAAAGCTTAGAGAGGTTGTGTATCTTTTCACAGGACAGTTACACATGACCTTCCTTGGAAGTGTATCACCCCAATTGGGACTACTATGAGTCTTTAAATCAAAGGATAGTCCTTTTATCAGATTGAGAAGGAATTTTAAAATTGCCCAAATTTTGATTGGCATCCAAGCAGAAAGAAATGAATCAAGTTCTTTCCTCATTGATTGCCTGCACTATCTAATCATTCTTGTCTCTGGGGTTGAGAACATATTCAGACTCAAAATAACTGAAATACTCCTTCTATGAGGCCACATTTAGATAGCACCCATTTCATCTATGTTCTTCTGGAAATCCATGTCACCAAGCTGTTCTATGGAAACAGTGAGTGGCAGGAGTGAGTTGCTGGCAAGTTGCTTCATGCTGCTACTGTTGTTTATAACACTTTGATGTCTGTGGATGTGCAACTGCATGATTGATCAGTTTCCACCCGTGAGTTATCTGTTCATAAATCATTTCCATGTTTTGTAGACTATAGCAAGTAAACATCTAACTGATGAGCACACGTACATCAACCAAATAAACAACCATGCATCTAAATGGTTTAAGTAAAAATATTTAATTTAGAGGCATTGCCAGCATGGGGAGGATTTTCGAATGCAGGCAAAGGGTATAGCATTGTTTCTACAAAAGCGTTGCTTTTAGAGCAGTGGAGCAGTCCCAACCTTTTTGGCGTCAGG
Source organism: Carlito syrichta (assembly GCF_000164805.1). NCBI lineage: Eukaryota > Metazoa > Chordata > Mammalia > Primates > Tarsiidae > Carlito > Carlito syrichta. The sequence goes on along the minus strand of NW_007252206.1, from coordinate 247,139 downwards.
GACCGGTTTCAAAGAAGACAATTTTTCCATGGAGGGAGAGGGAGGAGGTGGTGGTGGGGGGTGTGGCATTAGCTTCTCATAAGGAGCACACATCCTAGATCCCTGGCATGTGCAGTTAACAATAGGGTCTGTGTTCCTATGAGAATCTAATGCCTCTGCTGATCTGACAGAAGATGGAGCTCTGCTTGCCTGCCACTCACCTCCTGCTGGGCGGCCAAGTTCCTGACAGGTCACAGACCAGTAGTGGTCCGTGGCCGTGGGGGTTGGGGACCCATGTGTTGGACGTCACCAGTATTGCCACACCAGTGTATTCACCTTTAAGTCTAAACCTTTCATGTTGCATCTATCACTGGCTTCCTAACTGAAAATTCAAGAGAGCAAAGTCTTCATCAGAGAGTAAATCAAGTCGTGAGATATGCGGTAATCTCAATCTCATAAATTAGTGCTTTGAAAGAAAGAAGACATCAGTGGATCTGAGTACTTAATTCAACTCTGGCTTTGTACAACAGCTCTTTCCTTTTTGTTATGCTGCTTTTTTATTATGTACACATGCATACGCATGCAACACAAATGCACTCTCCTTGGCTAACTTTTACCTCAACTTTTTGTGCAATACTAATATTCTTCTGGAAGAGAGAAATTATTGCTACTTGTCTATTAGCATTCAATTAGGAGGTGTATATATGTGTGTGTGTGTGTGTGTGTGTGTGTGTGTGTACACATGCACCAATTAAAAAAACACCCACTTCATAGAAAAGACTGGCAAATCTTTGGCTTGCAGATAAGCATTCATTTCAGAAATGCTGCACTCATGAAAGTTTCCAAACTCAGGATTCATTTTGCTTTTCTTCCTGGTAAAATTCACTCTAAAATCTCAGAAACATTGGACTTTTCCTTTTGAGTGTCCATGAGGAAAATATTTAAGTTCATTCTAGATCAGTAAGATCTGTGTCTCTCAAAACACGAATATAGTGGTGTTGAAATCCCCCATGATTTGCCAGGCATTACCCTAGGAGAAACTTGGATCAAGACTTTTTCAGCTGCTAAGACTCCAATGATACATTTTTTTTTTTTTTGTCACCCAGGCTGGAGTGCAGTGGCAAGATCACGGCTCACTCTCAACCTCCTGGGCTCAGGTGATCCTTCCGCCTCAGCCTCCCAAGTAGTTGGGACTATAGGTGTGCACCATCATGCCTGTGTGTAAAGACAAAGACTCATTATGTTGCCTAGGGTGGTCTCGAACTTCTAGGTTCAAGCAATTCTCCCGCCCATGTTTCCTTTTTTTTTGAGTTGGAGTCTTACTCTGTCGCCCAGACTGGAGTGCAGTGGCTGCTCCCAGCCACTGCAACCTTGACCTGCTGGGCTCCGGTGATCCTTCCACCTCAGCCTTCCAAGTAGCTGAAACTACAGGCGCACACTCCCACGCCCGGCTAATTTTTTGATTTATTGTAGAGATGAGGTCTCACCAAGTTGCCCAGGCGGGTCTCGAACCTGCGGGCTCAGGCAATCCACTCACCTCAGCTTCCCAAAGCGCGGGATTACAGGCTGAGCCACCGAGCCCGGCTCATGTTTCCTTTTATATAAATGGTATGCCTTTTATGTGAATGGTGCCATGACTGGGACCACCCAACTTTAAAAGGTATGAGAAGGAGCTGGAAATCTCATTGTCTTCTTTCTGTAGCTATTTCTTACAGTGGTCAACTTTTTCCCATGGAGTTATTCAGGTTAACTCGCTGCTCAGAAAAGTCCCCTTATGAAATCTCATTGGCGAGCCTTCTTCCTTCTGAATTTGGGTAAACGTTATACTACTTAGAAGTCCAGAAAGTGTTTACAGATTTTCCCAAAGACGTTCTCAAATCTGCTTCTGAAGGAAAGTCTTCCTTATGAGCCTGTCAACTCAGACCTTTCACTTAATCACCAGCAGAATTGTCCAAAGCCAGATTATAATAAGTCCATTAGAAGAGAGATGTCATTTTCTACTCTCCCCCAAGGCTGCATCATGTCTAGTGACATACTGTATTTTAGCCAAGAGCAAAGAGTCAGACACCTTATTTACTTTATGGCATTGGAATCTCTGCTAACAATACTAAAAACAAAGATAAGTCAGGCAAACTGCTTTGTTCCTGGAGCACACACAAGCCCCAGTGACCCAGCACCTTGAAAGTTCTGATGGTTTTCAATTACACACATGGTATGATGGCAATCATTAAAGCAAAACCAGAGACATTTTATAGCTAAACAATTTTATTGGCTTTTTGTGAAATAAAAAACACACAACAAATCACCATGGTTAAAGGCCATAATCAGCATCAACCAAATGAACCAGCCACTTGGTTATAGTAGCTGATAACAACACTAGTGAATATTTATTGCTTATATCCCAAGTTCATTTATGTGTCCATCACATTTTGGCAAGATCACAATCAAATGGGAGCTTTGGTTGTAAAAATTCAACTATGACTACTCATTCAAAACTCAACCTCTATCTACCATGTTACGACGGGATACACGCCAAGTCTTCCTGAGCCTTGACATTTATCCTCTCATTCTGTCTCCTTTCTTCTCCATTAATGACTTACAACCCTACTGAAAAAATTAAGGTGGATGCGTGTATAACTGTTCCTACTCTACCACCTCCTCTTTTGTCATGAGATGGTGATGGATTTCTGGGCCTCTCCAAGCTTTTGTATCTAGTGTATTTCCACTGCCAGTGATAAATACCCCTCTGCAATCTAGACAAATTTTCAGATGCATATGGCAGTCAGCACTGGGGTTTGGACTCAACTGCCTCTTTTCTGTCTTCTAAAAGCTAGGGAAAAAAAAGTTAAAACAAAATCAACAGCCCTTAGCATCAGTGAATTGACCTCCCAACAGAATGAGCCCCAGGCCTCACCTCAGAACATCCCCAGCAGGTATGGAGCTGTGGCCTTAAAATGCTCTCTCTCTCTCTCTCTGTGTGTGTGTGTGTGTGTGTGTGTTGTAACATTTTAACTTCCAGAGAAGCAAAGATTGACTGCCTCAGGAACACTCCCCTGCTCTCACACTTTCTAATGTAACACTGAAAACTCAGAAGGACAAAGGATCAGAACTAACTCACAATAGCACCATTTCCTAGACGCTTGGAATTAGATTCCTTTCTGTGTTGGAGAACGCAGGCCCCCTGGCCTCCAGCTTGGTGCTTTCACAGGCCCCCAATGCATTTCAGCAGGAGTGGGTGGTCTGCCTTAGCCTACCTCTGCAGCAGCATGGATTTTCCCTGGAAAGGGTTAAAAAGATGGGTCTTAGAAAGTGAAGTTGGCCACAGGTGAGAGACCTGAGGAAGCCTGGTTCTGGTGGTGAGATGGGACAAACCTGCAGATGGTGGGACCGAGTCCAGAGATCTTTCCCTTGCCCATCTCAATTCAAGTCAGTGGAGAATCTGCATGCAGACGCATGGTCAGATCAAGGAATACTGAAAGACATAACCCTAACATAGCAATCTGAACACCTGTGCTCTAATGGGATCTTACTTATTCAGGTCCACCAGTGAGTTTGCCCTGGATAATGCTGGGATTTAATAAGCCCTTCTAATGATTACAAAGATTATCCTCTTGAATCTAGTCATTTTAAACAACAATATTTGAATCACTATATTTTACATGGCACACATATAACCATATAATTACTAGCACTTGTACATGGCAAATATTGTGAATACGCATTCTTGGAGTTGACTTGGTAATTATACTGATGTGATTTTAGCAGAACAAAGATTAAACACTCTCCAACTTGCACTTTGGGGGACTTCAGTCCCATCCTGTCCTTTCTTTCACAATAAACGGATAACCCTCTAGTTACGTATTAATGCTCGGTGGTCATGTGGGCAAAGAGAATCCCAGGGTGACTTCAGAGTCAACTGTGGCCTGTAAAATAAAGTAATACATAGTATTTTCATTTCAACAAAATACAAGAGACCATATAAAAATATTTTCCAATTTGGAATCAGAAACATGAAAGCTGAATTTTTTTTCTTTGTATAAAAAGAAACAAAATAACAGACTAAAGTTTATGAAGCCTCCTAACAAAAAAATAGACATATCAGTTTAAGGAATGCAGTGGGAGTCGGCTTCCCTTTTTGTCCAGGCTCATGGATGGTGAGCTTGTGCTTTGATCCTAACAAAGATAAATGCACAAAAGTGGAGGAAGGTCAGTGCCTGAAACCTGAACTATATCGTATCTCTAATAAGAAGACTAATTTTACAGTAGTGCTTTTAAAAGTGGCATATCAGATGACTGGTTGCTTTTTTCCTCTTCCTCTTCAGGCGACCGCTGGAGATGAATTCCAGAAGCACCACTTTCGTCTCGAGTGATGTTTATTTAGTGCAATATCTTCCTTCTCTCGCTCCCTTTTCACACGCTGGTAGTGGTCTTCTTCCTTCAGGTACCACACGGGGGGCCAGCGGTGCCGCTCAAAGTATTCCTGGTTGTCTGGTGAAAGAAAGATGCAGATGATACCTGCTATTCATTCATTCACTGTTTCTAGGTGCTAGGCCTTGCACTTAAGGCCTCTGAAATATCCTCATAACAACTCCACGTGGCAGGGACTGTGATTAGGGCCGTTTGCAAAAGGTGATACTGAAGTTTTTTGTTTTTTGTCTTTTTTTGAGTTGGAGTCTCACTCCGTTGCCCAGGCTGGAGTGCAGTGGCACGCTCACAGCCACCCCAGCGTCGACCTGCTGGGTTCTGGGGATCCTTCCACCTCAGCCTTCCAAGTAGCCAGAGCTACAGGTGTGCACTACCACGCCCAGCTAATTTTTTGATTTATTGTAGAGACGAGGTCTCACCATGTTGCCCAAGCTGGTCTTAAACCCGCTGGCTCAGACAATCCTCTCACCTTGGCCTCCCAAAGTGCTGGGATTATAGGCTTAAGCCACCGCACCCGGTTGATACTAAAGTTTTGAAGGGAGAAGTCTCCCTGTCTCTAGTCACACAGCTCGTCATAGAGACCCTGAATCCAGCACCACTTGATTTCAGAGTCTAAGCTTGTTCCTAAGCATGCCCGCCCCCTCAACAATGGGGAGCCTGCCTCCTCAGCACACTGCAGCTAGGCACCCTGGGCTCCAGTCCACCCAACCCCCTCAGGCATGAAGTTCTCCAAAGAGAATGCCCAGTCCACGAGGCCTTGTGCCACGTCACTTGAATATGTAGCCGCTAGCCAGTCTCAAGGAACGTCCATGAGCTGCTGCTGACCAAGTCCCTTCGCTGACCGTGACCATTCCCAGGAACATGGAAGGGAAATGCTTCAGTCAGAGGTGAGGAGAACTGGGTGAATGGGGGCCTCGCATGGTCTCACCTGCAGATTTTGACTTGATTTCCTTGCGGAACTTGGAGCAAACACTGTTGTAGTTGGTGCAGATGTGGTGTAAACACCACGCGGCCAACTGGTGGGCATTGTGAAACTGCAGAAAAGTGGTCAAAATGGGAGATGGGTCAGACTATTTTTTTAAAGTTTAAAGAAACTGGGAGCTAGGAATGAAAAGAAATTAAAGGCTTGTATAACACGTTCAGTAAAACTCTTGTTTTGACCTCCATGTTTTGACTTTGGCCATGGTTCCGATGCCAGCCAATACAGTGTTGCCCCCCCCCCCCCCTGCCACACTGTGATAGGTGGGTCAAAAATAATCACTGTATCAGATCACAAGTTTAAAGTATGCCTTGCCCTCCCACCCTCCCCTGCCACCTGGCCCTCTAGTGATAAACAGCCTTGGCCTCTGGAAGGTACCAGCCAATTGCAGACAGCAGCGATGTCATCTCTGTTTAAGGAAGCCTCGGCAACGGAATACTCCGTGTCGCATGTCAGAGCTCAGCTTGCTGGGGCCAAAGAGCTGAAAGAGGAGACTGCAGGATGCGTGACTGTCCTATACCTGCCCTTTGGTTACATAAGAAAAGCAGGCAGCATGGGCGAGGTGGGAGGGATCCGAGAACTCCATCCTTCCTTTCTGACAATATCCGGGAAGGTGGCAGCTGAGGTAGCTATGACTGGAAAAGACCTGATGCCCAAAAATCAAGAGTAAACTCCCCATTCCTTCCCCAGGTCTGGCGAGAATCCCTGCACCACTCTCTCCTTCTGTCCATTCCCTTCTCAGACATCTCTTCAGTTGTCGGTTGCTCGTGATGTTTCTTTGGTTGGGTGGTGCCCTGGGACCTACAGCATGGGTCCTCAGCAGCCCACATCTCCACTGCAAAGACCAATAGAAAGGCCAAAGACCTCAGAGACCCACTCAAGAGACTCTCTGAAAGCCACAACCCTAAACCCCAGAGCTTGTTTTAGCTGGCGCTTCCAACTTTTCTTGATGTTGGATTTCGCTCTGAAAACCAGACCAGGGCTTCTTCTACCAGCTCGAGGGAGCCAATTGTGTACATTTCTTCTCTACTCTGAGTTCAGTGACTTCATGTGGTTCGAATCGGCAGGGGTGTTTACACTACAGAACTTGGAAAATGCAACAGATCAGGGTCCCATCTCCTCTTCCCGCCCAAGCTGGCTGTTAAATACTTACCAGCACATCACTGGGCAAGGGTCTAATGAATGAGCTAAGATATGGGAGGCTCTGTCCTAAACTCTTCCCTGCCAAGGCTTGTCAGGGCTTAGCAATAATCTTATTATTTCTTTGCAGTGTGTGTGTGGGGGGGAGTAGGAGGAGGAGACAGGGAGGAAGCACAGTGCAAACAAATAGACACAGCTGCAAATCATTACCTCAAGTGAACGGGCCCTATATAAAATTCTGGGTCATTGCATTTTTCTCTAGGAGGAATAGTTACTGGAGAAGGTACAAGTCATAAACTGTAGCCCAGGACTATCTCAAAAGACCTCAAGTTCCACGTTTGGACAACCAGTTTTCTGGGAGCTTGCTGATTCTACTGCAACCGATGTCCATTCTCAGTTTCACTGTAACCCCCCAAGTGGATTTGAACAGTTTGTGATTGTATCTGTCTTTCTCACTGGGCTATGAGTGCCTCGAGGGCATGTAGATGTCCTCTGCTTAGGGTGGTGCCTGGTACTCAGGGAGAAAATAACAAATACTTGTTGAATGCTAAGTCAGAATGGCTAAGAGGCTATAAAGTTCTGTTCCACCTTTTCCCCTTTTGAACCTGAGCCATCTCCCTTGACCAAAGTGGGAAGGGTCCCAGCAACACCTGCATTAAGCCACATCCTCTTCCTGACACCACCCCCTCTTAACTTGATTGAGAGATAATTGATTTAAGCTGCCTGACCTAAGGCTTAGTAAGCCACTGCCCTAACCCAGAGAGGGAACAAAGGAAGCAAAACCCAACAGGCTGAAGCAAAGATGTAATTTATTCTTAGTTCCCTCAAAATGTAAACTCATTGTTAATCAGTCTATGCCAGGGACTAGATCATTCTGCAGATGTGCCTTGCATTCTAAGAGGACATCTACTCTTCAGTGCTCTCTCTGGAACATTCTCTCCCACTTGATTCTCAAAATAATCTGTAAGGTTGGTAGGGTGTGAATTTCCATCCCCATTTCTTATGGATGAGGAAAGTGAGGCAGAGTTTAGCTTTGTGTTCTGAGGAAGCTATTCTGTGATAAAGCTGAAACTGGATCATGGACCTTCTCTGGAACAAGAGTGAGAGTGTGTACTGGGATTATGCTATTACAACCTCAACATTAATAACTACGAACTTTAGACAACTCCTGGAGAGCTGCAGTGAGATGCTCATTAACAAGGGACATTACAGGGCTTCATGGGATTCTAGAAACTGTTCTTGGCCAAATACATGTCTAAGAATTCCAAGGAGGAGAGACAAAACCTCCCCCTCTCATGCCCCAAGTGGCTGTCCCACATGTGATGCTGGTGCCTTAGGGGACAATGGGACTGGGGGTGGGGTTCTTGTTGTTTTTTCAAACGAAGCCCAGCAGGCTGAATGGTGCATGAAATGTAAAACTCTCAGATCTTAGTGTACACAGGGGGCCTCTGTGACTCAGTGGTGACATCTTTATTTAGACAGATGCAACAGTGGAATGTTTCATCAGCATTAAATGAACTGGTTGAACACACTTAAAAGGTGAAAAGCAAATTGTTACAAACCTGGGCCAATTCCAAATAAGAGAGCACTTCCCCGTCGATGCCCATGCCACTCATCGCGGCCTTGGTCAACTCTTGTACGGTGTGTTGCTCTGAGGAAGAAAGAGGGGGTGGAAGAAGATTAAGCCATGCCCTGCAAGTCAGATATCTTGACTGGAGAGGCTGGCCTGGGATCACCTAGGAAGAGAGGATCTATGGGACACAACTCTGGGCAGCCATCCAAACAGAATCCAGGGTCTGTTCTGATTGTGGCTTCGTGGGACGGGGAGCTCTGGTCTCCAGCCATTGCACTGACATCCCTGGGGACTCATTTGTGCTTCCAAAATAGCCAGAATCCTCCAGACCTGCACTGTCCTGAGCAGGATGGTAAGAATGGTAACCACTGGCTACATGAGACTATTATTTAAACTTAAATGAATAAAATAAAAGTTGAGCTCCTTGGTAACACTAGCTACGTTAAGCGCTCGACAGCCACATTTGGCCACTGTACTGGAAAATGCAGATATAGACAGTTTCCATCACTGCAGAAAGTACTACTGGACAATGGGGCTCTGGACAGTCTAGCACCTTCCGTAAATCCTCTAGACTCTAGATATGTTCCTGTTTGACAGTTTTCCCACTCATAATGCTGCAATTCTCAATAACCTCTTACCGTGGAGAGACTGACGAACAGAGGAATAAGTCTATCTGGGGAATTAAAAATATGACTGCATTCATCTGTCTCAACAGTCATAGATGAGTGATGTATCGTTCAACTTCTTGGATTCTAAAGACCGGGGACACCTTCAGCCAGAAGTAACAAAAATCCAGTTGGGAGAGACATTTCTGCTTGGGAGCTTGAGTCTAAGGCTTCCAAGCTGAATTTATTATTATTATTTTTCTGAGTTGGGTTATCACTCTATTGCCCAGGTTAGAGTGCAGTGGCATGATTAGGATGACTGCAGCTCACAGCAGCCTTGACTTCCTGGGCTCAGGGGATCCTTCCACCTCAGCATCCCAAGTAGCTGAGACTACAGGCATGTGCCACCATGCCTGACTAATTATATATATATGTATATATTTGGGGGGGTAGAGGTGAGGTTTTGCTAGGTTGCTAGGTTGCCCAAGCTGGTCTCTAACTCTTGGGCTCAAGCAGTCGGCCTGCCATGGCCTCCCAAAGAACTGGGATTACAGACATGAGCCACCAGGCCTGGCCCCAAACTGAATTTAAATTGTGGCCCGAGGCTGGGCTAACTGTCTCTTGCCTCCGTCTGGGCTGTCACCCACTTCTGGAACTGACATGTGGAATACAGTCTTGGCTCAGTCATTCCTAGTTCTTTGCTGGTGATGTCATCTCTAGCAGTGCATCTGTTCTCTAATCCAGTCCACTGGCCAGATCATGCTGACTGTCTGCTCTGGCTCCACATGCCTGGGAGCCAGCATACTTGAATCTGGTCAATATGGACTTGAATGGGTGTTTTGGTACAACCTTCCTCAGCAGGACTGACAAACACAGAACAACTTAAAACTGAATTTCCCAGGAGTCATCTGAACTTTTACATTTTAAGTAATTGCAACATTTTTTAACATTCGTTTAACACAGGCTTGTGAAGCACTGTCATCCCGGAAACTGATTTTGAAATGCATTGTTCTAAACACTCTACACTAGACAGTACACACCAAATACTATAAGTGATTTAAAAAATTATATTGGGAAACTGTATATTAATTAATCATGACAGTAATAACAGTATTTAATAACACAACTGAACATAGACGTCTACAGTGCACATAAGAACCTTTATTTGGGTCAGTTAAAAAAATACTTTTATGGAGAAATCACTCCCATATTTTCATTGCCAAACTTAATATTTAAGCAAAAATGGCACTCTCCTGAAATTGATCACAAACCTTGTTTGACAGATTTGGCTCCAAATTACTTTTGATAATTAAAAAAAAATCAAATTTATCCTCAAGGACAAATATTGTAAAGCCTGTGGGTAGTTAAATGGTTTTCAACTTACACTTCTGACAAAAGTAACTGCTCACTGCAGACTCCTAGAGTTAATATTTAAAAAGTAGTGCACCTATGTGAATCTATGACTTCGGGTATATTGGTTAAAAACAGTTTTTAAAAATCAAATAGAAATGCTTCAATTTCTCTTTCTATCCAAGGGGAAGAAGGTAGGGTGAAGAGAGGTCTTTGATCTCTAGGTGGCTGTATGCAGTAGAAACCTGAAGAAATTCATCTTTTTTTTTTTCTAAAGACACTGCCAGGAAGTCAAGAACAGATAGGGCTGGTTGGTTTGTTCACATGTTCATATTCATTCATTTAATTATTCAGGAAATATTTATTGAGAACTTAATATGCTCAGGCACTTTTCTATGTGCAGGAGAAAAGCCAGTGAACAAAACAGGTACTCTCTGTCTCTGCTTTCATGGTTAATAGGAGCCAACTAAACACCCAGATTGCACATTAACACCTCTGGTGAATGAATGAAGCTGAGGGTTTAAATTTGAGAAAAGGTATTTAAGTGCATATATCCGATTTAGATCCACTTCAGTTTCCCAACCGAACAAATCCGGCAATGATACATGAGATTTTGTGCTGCTAAGCCAAGTCTCCCTTTTTTCTCTTTATCCCAAAATGAACTCGACAATGTCAGAACATTTTCTAAAATAGCTTTAAGAAAACCACTTATATAATATGCTTACTATGTGCCAGACACTGTTCTAAGGACTTTATATATTTTAACTCATTTAATCTTCATAACAACTATATGGTAGAATAATATCATCCCCATTTTAAAGAGACAGGAAGCTGAGGGACAGAGTTAAGTTTAAGGAAAGGGCAAAGTCACCGGGTCAGCAAACAGTGGAGCCAGGATTTGAACTTAGGCAATCTGGTTCTCACCACTGCCTCTTTTTTAAAGAGCGTGTCTGTGCACACATTCTGGAGATAATGTTGGCAGAGCAGTTTTATTGCAAACTCCTGGGGCTCACAAATGAGTCGCCACTCATGGAGTGTGTGCCTCGAGGGCAGAGGGCACACTTTACTCATTTTCATACCTGCATCACCTAACAAGGCCTGCCACAAAGTAGGTGCTTAAGAAATATTTGTTGAATTGAATTGGGCTGTCTGATACAATTTGATTAGTTCATATCATCCTATACAAGACAGCCCTATTTTGGGTGATACAAAATAAATTTTCATTCCTGGGAAATCTCATTTTTATTTAAATGTGATTTTGATAAATATGACAGTCAACACTGCATGGTCCCAAGTCATCAGCCTTACCTGCAAGTGCAACCAAGTGTGGCAGGCAAAATCTGTTTGCCAAGGCAATTAGTTCTAGCGGGTCCAGATCCAAGTTAGGAGACAACTGCTTGGTGTAGAGATAATCCAATACTGCTTGCATTGATGTCTTGTTTATGTTCGGGAGAAACACCTGAAATGTTATATGAAAAGATAAATTCTGTTGAAGAGAGCAGGGAGTGGGCACTTTTTAAGGTATATACTGCTTATAAATATCCCAACTGTGTGACTCGATATTGGCAAGTCTCAGACACCTGCTTTGTGGCTGTGTGTAGAAGTCATTCAGTATTTACGGCTTTAACCATAACAGTTTGATTTGTAGATGACAAAAGAGAGGAGCTGCCTGGCAAAGCCAGATTTGGAATTTTTAAATGACTATTTGGACTTATAAATTAGATGAATGGGCTGGAAATGTCTGATGACATGAGGGGCCCTCCATGCCAAGCACCTTATAATACTCTATTGTGGGGAAGGAAGTCTCCTAGCAACATGACAGGTGTTGGGGAGAGCTGGAATCATACTGTTGCTGACACACGGAGCCCAGCTCTCGAAGGTGTCAACATAGAGGATGAGAAACCATCCTAGTTGCCACAGTGACCAGCCTGGTTTTGACATCCTATCACTATATGCTAGCATGCATATACTTTTTTTTCCCCTACAACCACATAGATTCAGAACTACCAGAACATTACCAAGTACCAGTAGATCTAGATAATCCAAAAGAATCCTTGCTTGGGACTTCCTGGGAAGTGTGATTGGGTACACACTTCTCCCCTGTAGGAGTCCCCCAGTGTCCCTCCTGACTTTCTGTAGTTGTCCATATACATGCATGCTAGAGTTTGTTAGAAAGGCAGGGCCTGCCTGGGAGGTAAAGTTCTGGTTCAGTGGGCACGGATCAGTGGGGGCAGCTGCTGGATAACAGATACTCTTTAAGTCTCTAACTCACTGCACGAGACAGGCCCTGATGCAGTACAGAATGGTACTGCTTGTGTTTACTACCGGGATATGGATGATTATAGCAATTAACCCAACTGAAGTCCTCTTATGAACCAGGCACTGTGCTAACCTTTCCACGTGCATTATCTGATTTGATTCTTACATCCGTCCTAGGAAGAGGAGACATTTTTGCAACTTTACAAACAAACTGAGGTTCAGTGAAGTTGAGTCTTGTGCCCAAGGTCACAGAACTGGTAAGGAATGACCAGGATTTAAATCCAGGGAGTGTTATGCTAAAGTCTATGTTCAGAATCACAGTGCATATTGGAAACCCTAATACCAAGGAAGCAAAGGTTTGTGTTACAGAACAAAAAAGCACCATATTTTACCAATTGTTTTTAAGAAATTAGATTTCTACTTCAAAAGGAAGAACAGCTATGAACTTCTCAATTCTGTAATTTGATAAATCACTATGCAGTATAGACAAAGATATATAACTATATATTATTTAGGATGGCATCTCTATATATCTATATATTTCATATGATTGTATGGTTCTACACACACACACACACACGCAGTCGACCCTCCATATCTGTGGCTTCCCCATCTGTGGATTCAACCAGCTATGGATCAAAAATAGTTGAAAAAGTATGGTTGCCTCTGTACTGAACATGTACAGACTGTTTTTCCTTGCCATTAATTCCTAAACAATATGGAATAATAATACTTACATAGCATGTACAATGTATTAGGTCGTATAAGCAATCTAGAGATTACTTAACATATAAGGGAGGGCATGTGCAGGTTATATGCCATTCTACACAAGGAAGTTAAGCATCTGTGGATTTTGGTACCCAAGGGGGATTCTGGAACCCATCCCTCATAGATAACAAGGGACATCCGTGCGTGTGGATGTGCGTGTGTGTATCTATAATCTACAAGAGGTTCACGGCTTATGAATTCTAGCTATGTGGTTTCAGAATTGTTTAAACTCTAGCAAACTTCTTTATTATTCTCCTGTGCAGCCACCAGTCACCTCAGAGAGGGGATATCTTTTCAGATTGGTAGAGCTGTCCCTTAGTATATCATAGGGAAGGCCCAGGAGAATTCCTAGAAATATTAAGAAACTTACCCTTGCCCTTTCAGACATGGTTGAGTGAAAAGAAAAATTATGATTCTATAGATAGGCTGCATGGGTCATTACCATCAGTGACTTGACAAGAGTGATCATTTCAGTTTCTAGCACAACCTCTACAATAGATATAACTGAATGAGCAGAAACTATACTGATATTATTACTATTATTTTGAGTTGGGGTCTCCCTCTGTTGTCCAGGCTGGAGTACAGTGGCATGATGATCACGGCTCATGGCAGCAAGCTGCTGGGCTCAGGTGACCGTTCTAGCTCAGCACCTCGAGTAGCTGAGGCTATAGGCACACATCACCATGCCTGGCTAATTTTTATGGCTTTCTGTAGAGACAAAGTCTTGCTCTGTTGCCCAGGCTGGTCTCGAACTCTAGGCTCAAGCAGTCTGCCCACCCCAGTCTCCCAAAGTGCTAGGATTACTGGTGTGAGCCACCACACACGCCTCTATTTATTTTGTTATAGATATGAGGGGCACAAGTGAGGATTAACTATATAGGTAGGCTGCATGCAGGTGAAGTATGTCATCCAGCCCTATTACTGATATTATTTTAAAATAAAGAAGCTGGCCAGGCACGGTGGCTATGGGAGGCTGAGGCGAGAGGGTTGCCTGAGCCCAGGGGTTCGAGACCAGCCTGGACAACTTGGTGAGACCTCGTCTCTATAATAAATCAAAAAATTAGCTGGGCATGGTAGTGCATGCCTGTAGTTCTGGCTACTTGGAAGGCTGAGGCGGAAGGATTGCCTGAGCCCAGCAGGTTGACACTGGGGTGGTAGTGAGTGTGCCACTACCCTCCAGTCTAGGCGACGGAGTGAGACTCCAACTCAAAAATAAAATAAAATAAAAATAAAAAATAAAATAAGCAGCTGCATGTGCTAGGTCACTTGCAGTACACAGATGCTGAAATGTTATTCTTCCCTTCAACCAGCTGTATTTACACGTGAATAATTAAGTATGCAATTGAATCTAACTCTGGTTTTACTTGTACGTAAGTTTACATACTATATGTCTATATACACATGTATTTATCTTATACAGATAATGAACTTACTTATAGATACCCACACAAATTCATTTCTGTGTGTATGAACACATTGAAAATGTTCATTTCTTTAGAATCATGTTTGGATTAGTATAATTTTCTAAGAAATTGAAGGTTAATTAAGTTGTGAAAGTTGAAAATTTGAACCATTTTGATAGTGAAAGCATCCACATTTTACAAAGTGCTAAGTGCTATAAGATATTGGTAATCGTTAATCCCAGAGCTTCCTGGAACACTATTCTCATGGAGCTGGTGGTGTCTGCTGCTTCTGAAAACAATGTCTGGGGGGATGAGGCAAGAGTCTGGGGTAGGTCCAGGGATATGTCATTAAAACGCGGTATTACTTTTGATTAAACCAAACTGGCCTTCTCTGACCCTCACAGTTTCCTCCTCTGTCATACAGGAGGAATTTGAAATAGATACTATTTAAAAGTTTTTTCTTTTTCATGGAGACTCTGGGTTTTGAAGATCTTCAGATTACCTTCGCATTTTTTTGGCAAGAGTGTATTTTAAGTCATTACTTAAAGAAAAAACGTCCATTAGAAATACAAATAGCAAAATGGACATCCTAAATAAAACGAAGTAATTTTTTTTTTGAGTTGGAGTTTCACTCTGTCGCCCAGACTGGAGTGCAGTGGCCACTCCCGGCCACCGCAGCCTCGCCTGCTGGGCTCTGGCGATCCTTCCGCCTCAGCCTTCCAAGTAGCCGGAATTACAGGCATGCGCTACCATGCCCGGCTGATTTTTTGATTTATTGTAGAGATGAGGTCTCGCTGCCCAGGCGGGTCTCGAACCCGCGGGCTCAGGCAATCCACTCACCTCAGCCTCCCAAAGCGTGGGATTACAGGCTGAGCCACCGAGCCTGGCAAAAAGAAGTTATTTCTGGCAGCAAGAGATGACAGATTCCAGTGAGCAGTCGTGTCCCAATACTCCCAGTGTCCTTGAAGTGTTCTCATGTTTGTAATCAACGATGACTTGCTATTTTCTTTTTGCTGAATATGATGTTAACATTTTTTGAAGTGATGGCTCCTTTTGGCAAGTAATGTTAGGGACCCTTAGAAATAACCATTCAATGAGAATAAACTAAGAACACTTTCAGAACATGCTTTTTTTCCTCATGGTTGCCTTTTTTTAAGCGTGTCTCTGTGATTTCAACACATAATTAACTGCATAACAACAGAAATACCTTTTTATAGCACTTTAAAAATAATGTAAACAAAGTTACATAGGAAATGGAATACTCATTTTGCACCCTACCTGCTGGATATAGCTTTTTATAAAAAAAAAAAAAAAAAAAAAAAAGTGATGAAAAAGAATATAATACCGCCCTAAACAATGTCGTATTCCAGTTTAGTTGGTTTAAAATTTTAATTGTGAAGATTAGCTCAGACTATTGGACTTATAATTAGAGACAGTCTCATGGAGAATGAGAAAGTATTCTAGATCCGAAGTATTGCTTACTAAACCCGGGCATGCATTTTTAATGAACCACTTGCTGAGTACCTCTGGGGAGAGAATTATGCTTACTGCTACATTAAAAGTAATGAGAAAAAATATAAGTAAAGTACAATGTTTTTTTGAATATTAAATGACAAAGAGTTAACATAAAATCAATGGACATGGGCATATTTTATTCTTTTTGGGTTATGCACATAAATTCTATTAATGCCAAACAACAGTGGATTACATGGGGGTGAGGCGAAAGGTGACCTGGAAAGATCAAATCCCAAGTGCGAACACAGATCTAAGTTAGTCAAGGAGCATTTATCGAGCTCACTGCCTCACTGCCTCTTCCTTACACCTAGTTCCACCTTGCACTTTATTAGTTAGAAAGGGAATGGGGGGCTTTTCTAACTTAGGGCTTTCTGGAGACAAAGACTTTTAACCCCACACGGAAATAATTTAACAAGAAAACTCTAGCAGAATAATCACATTTACTGAGCATCTGTACATTCTAGGAACTAAATTCAATGCGTTACAGATGCCTTCTCTGCCTGTTGAAGAAGGTTTCCTTGTTATCCCCATTTTACAGATGGGGAAACAGGTTTAGAGAGGGTGAATCACTTGCCCAAGGTCAAGCTGAGACTATATTATAGCTTACACTGTAAATAAAGAGAAGGGACAGGAAAGGGTGGAAGTGTCAACAGCTCTAGGCACTCTTAATGTACCGGCTAAAGAAATTTTGGCCTAGTTGTTTGGTTGCTTGGCTCCATGGTTTTTGTCTTTTGAACGGGGTTGAGGCTATACAAGCCTATCAGGCTCAGCCATGGTTCTGAGTGGTGAGTGACCTGGTCTCTTCAGCAGAGTGTGCTACCCATGTGGCAGCCTCCTGGAGAGGCTATTAAACGACCATATACATTTGCATTCACATTTGCTGCCAAGTTTTTGTTTTGGTCACCTCCACTGCACATTTTAATCTGGAGACGATTACAGTCCATTCTGGGAAGGGATAAAGAGGATTAGCATTCGTGAGGTCAGCTCTGACAGTGTCCCTTTGTGCCTGGGTTCCTGACCTCGATCAACTTCCCCCTGCTCGGTTAATAGCCGGCCCTCTGCTGTACTATCAGCAGGCATTTCAGTGAGCTGGACAGATAAGGGGGACAAGCCTCGGAGCTCTTTATCTCTGGAGATTACTAAAGTTGGTAAAATGCCAACTGGATGAGGTTTTATGAATCGGTGGCTATCCTGAATTCTTCTTGGCAGTAGGAGGGAAAGAATACTAACAATAATGCTAACTGCATCAAAATAAAGCTGGTGGCAGCCACCCTTTAGTCAACGCATATGAGGAGTTTTGCAAGCATTGACTCTTACTCCCCACAACCACACTGCAGTTATTATTGTGTTTTCTAGATGGAGAGACTGGAGTTCAGAAAGGTTAAGTCACTTGCCCAAGGACACACAACTTGTAAGTAGAGGAACTGTGATTTGAGCCCCTCAGTTGTATAGACTCCATTATGCTGCAGTTGTCTCAGTAACAACGTTCCAAAATACCTTTTACTGCACTTTGATGAGTTCCAGGTGAGAACCTCCTGGTTGAGAAAGGCTGTTAGACAACCGAAGCGGTCACTGGGAGAATTCAAATGTCTTTTCCCCAAACAGCAGACAACCCTTTGCTGGGGGTTGGTTTAGGAGCAGCTGCAGTTTGTTCTGGAAGCAGGAGGGTGGCCCAGTGACCTTCTCAGTCCCAGTCATGGCAGGCTTGTGATTCTAGGATTCTGTTTCCCTACTTGAGGATGCAAATCAGACTCCTGGGTCACAATGGGAGTGCTCAGATTTCTTGTGTGAGTGCCCCCTTTGAAAAGTTAACTATTGTTTCTGTATTTCTTTTAAAAGTTTGAAGAGGTGCTGAGATAAGCAAAACAAGCCTCTTTAGGACAATAAACATGATGGGTGTCTCCCTGTGTTTTTTTAAAAAAAGATTTAAAAATACTTGCAAAACTCGACAAATAGGCTTACTCACTCCTAGACTAAAGTTAGAAGTGCTTGTATGGAATTTTTTTTTCTTTTCTAACAGAGTTTGTAAAAGATAGGCCATACTTCCGTGTTCTTTGCAGCACTATTCACAGTAGCCAAGGTATGGAATCAGACTAAGTGTCCCTCAGTGGATGGATGGATAAAAAAATGTGGTACCTATATACAATGGAATACTATCAACCTTAAAAAAAGAAGAAAATTCTGTCACTTGAGACAATATGGATGATCTGAAAGGATATAATATCAAGTGAAAAAATTCAGGCACAGAGATACAAATACTGCATAATTTCACTTCTACATGGAATCTAAAAATGTTGAACTCATAAAACTAGAGAGTAGAATGGTGGTTTCCAGAAGCTGGGGTGGAAGAACGGATGGGGAAAGGGAAGCTGTTCATCAGTGGGTACAAAGTTATAGTTAGACAAGAGAAATAAGTTCCAGTGTTCTATTGTACAGTATGGTGACGGTAGTTAATAGTAATGTATCGTATATTTCAAAATAGCTAAAAGAGAGGGATCTTAAATATTCTCATCACAGAGAAATGATAAACACTTAATGTGATGGACAGGTTAATTAGTTTGATTTGATTATTTCATGATGTACACATGTATCAAACCACACTGTACCACAAAAATATATACACTTATTGTCAGTTAAAAATACAGTAAAATGAAATAAAATAAAATAAAATAAAAAAGATAAAGACATAGGCTCTCTGAGATACTTTTGGAAGTAGAGCAAGTGGCTGACAAGTGACCTAGTGGCTTCCCCTGGGCCTGAGCATTTTGAGAGGTGCATTCAGAGGAGTAACCATTTTCTCCATTACCATTTTCCTAAAGTTAACAAACCCCATATTCCCTCACCATGGTCAGAGAAGTCAGGGAAGCAGAGCCTTAGAGAGTGTTGTAGTTCATGGTGACCTCAGGGACAATCTAGCATACCCCTCATTCTGTAAATGAGAAGACTGAAGCACAATGGTATAACTTTCTCAGGTCCCTTGTCTGGTTAGGGAGAGCACTGAGCCCAGGACTTCAGTCACTGAAGAGCTCTTTTCACTTTTCTGAACACTGGAAGACAAGCTCTACCCAATTCTTGCTCTTGATTTTGATGGTACCTTGCCTGGGACACTTGTTAAAAAGTATAACTGACCATGTCTTCATGGCTAAAGAGAGCTGTGAGGATGAAAGGACAGACTGCATGAAAAGCACCCAGACATTCACACACAACTGACCAGTAAGCAACAGCTCCTCATAACTATAGAATTAAGAAAAGGTGACCTAATCCTCAAGCACTGCTGAGGAACAGTCAAGAACTGAAGTAATCTGGCTAACTGAACACTTTATATAAACACACATGCACAAGAACATCCATAAAGATACCAGAAGGCTTTGCAGAAGGCACATACCTCACTGTTGGTGCTTTCCACGAATGACCCTCCAAACATGGCAGCCATCCACTCACAGCTACAGATCAGCAGCGGCTTGTGGGCACTGATGGCTCCATCATCCAATTTAAATGTCACATCTGCCAAAGGATTGAGGAAACACAACCGTGAGCCAGTTTCTCTGAGAGCTTCAACCAAGCTCCACCTGCATCCATTAACCTGTGTCTCTCTTACTCGCTTTTCCATGTGTTCACTTAATGATTTTATGTCAATCCTAACCTCTGGCACATCCAACTCCCTCATTAGGGAGCAAGCATTTAAAATCACATGTGAGGAAAATGATGGCAGTGGAGCCAGTCGGACTGTATGAGTCTCTGTGTGAATGAGTGAGCGTATGGACGAATTTACAAGCTTGATGTCTGTTAGTAAGTGGGCATGCGAGTGGGGACTCAGAAGCAAATGGCCAGGGCTCTCCTGGTGAAGTAGCTGGTGCCAGCAGCTGCTCTGATTGGACCCCAGCACCTCCCAGGATGCAGGAGCTGAGCAACATTTTCTAAAATCCACAAAACTTTTCCTGGGAGAAGCTGCTGGGAGTAACAGCCATTGCCAGACTGCCCGACCACCACAGCACCAGGCCGGACACTGGCAGCAAGGGCTGCAGAGGGAGTCAGCAGCTAGGGAGCCAGAGGCAGAGTCACACTGGAGAAGACAAAACAAGCACCTCACCACCATCTTGAAAATGGAAGAAAAGTGCTCGGCTTGTTCACCATGGAACAACAGACCCACTCTTTGTGACTAGAGGGTTAACTGCTCAGGGGTTGATTGTGAACCAGAGGGAATATCCTGAAAACACAAACTTCAAAGGGACAGGATGAGTGCAAAGTTTCAAGGGCCCCACCCCCTACCCTGAGCCAGTGTGAGACAGGGTGCAACCAGAAAAAGACAAGGAAGACCCCCCACCAAGAGATCAGTGGTGAGTTGACCCAACCTCCTCCTCCTCAGCAATCCTCTGATCATCAGATCCACATGGCTGGGGCACAACTGAAAGGGATGAACCCAGGTAGAGCCTGGACAGCAGCTGTGCTAGGAAAATTTTATTCTAGGATAAGCCTGACTGGGGCACCCACTGCCAGCACCTGGGGAGGACACAGTCCTGCACCTCTCTACCAGAGGGGATCACCCTGACCTTAGGAGACCTTAGGAGACCAGGAGGGAAGACTGATGGCCCACCTACCCCCAATGCTCTCTCCTCCCTTGGGTCGCATGTTGGGGGGATTGTGAATGAGCCTGCAGTCCGGAGATGGCAGACAGGCTTACCTGTGAGCAGCTGAGAGGAAAAATCACAGAATCTGCCAAAAGAGGGTGGTTAGTGCCCAGAAATGCTTTTGTGTTCTTCTTCTGTTTTGGTTTAGTGTGTGTGTGAATATGTGTATGAGGGTTAGATTTGCATCACTCCCTTATTTGTTCTTCTTTTTAAAAAATTGATTCTTCTTTTGTTTTGGTAGTGTGTGAATGTGTATGAGGGTCTGATTTGCATTCCTCCCTTCCCCCCTATTTTTCCTCTTTTGCTTTTTGTAGTGTGTGTGTGTGTGTGTGTGTTTTGGTTTTCCTGGTATTCTTTGTGTAGTGTTTATTGTGTTTTCTGTTGGTTTTGTTTTTTGGTTTCTTGCTGTCTTTTTTTGTTTTTGTGTGGTTTATTTTATGTCACTTTTGTTCATTCTACTTTTCTCTGTTCTCTTCATTACTGTTACTTTATCTTGGACTCAGGAGCTATACACATGTACCCATTGCATTGCTATATAGAGTTGTGGTGGGGAGTGGGTCTCAGGAGGTCAGTCAGTGAACACTTTAACTTGCAAGTAGTTTCTGAATCCTAGTTCCCCATCCTTTACCTTATTTGACTCTCAAAACTACAAGAAACAGCAAAGCTTCCCACCCCTAGCCCTGTTTCAAAACAGAAAAAATTCAGAGGCCCTGATCAGGGTTGAGCAAACAAGAGAAGTAAAAGTCCCACTCACTAACACTGAAACTAAAGAGAAAAGAAAGAGATCTGTCACAAATGAGGAAAAATCAACAGAAAAACACAGGTGTACCAAAGAGGCAACAATCTGAAAAATCAGAGCCCAAACAATGGAAATCACTATTGATTGATCCCAGAAGACACCAAGGAGTAAGGAATGGATGAACAGAGTGAATAAGGCTCAAGAAAGACAAGATGCAACAGTGAAAGAACTGGTAACAGATTTTGGGCATAAAAAATTTTATCCAGGAAATAAATAAATAAGATGGCAAGCATGGAAACCAGAAGAAACTCAGAGTTTGAAGAACAAAACACGGAATTAACCCATCTGTTAAAAAACATAGAAATAAAATTCAGAAAGAAAGAACGAAGTCTGCAAGATATGTGTGACTATATCAAGATGCTGAACTTATGCCTGATCAGTATCCCAGAATAAGAAAGGGAAACAGAGAACACCTTGAAACAAGTATTCCAGGAGGTCATCCAAGAAAACTTTCCCCATCTCATCAGAGATGCAACCATCCAAATACAAGAGATTCAGAGAACCCCACAGACATCAAATGAGAAGAGCAACCCCTAGTCACACAGTAATTCACCTACACAAAGTAGATATCAAAGAAAAAATCCTAAAGACAGTGAGAGAGAAAGGTCAGACTACCCACTGGAGAAGACCAATCAGAATAGCAGCAGACTTAGCAGCAGAAACACTACAAACTAGAAGGGACTGGAGTCTAATTTTCAAAGTCTTCAAAAATAACAATTTCAACTGAGAATTTCCTACCCAACCAAGCTCAACTTCATCAGCAATGGAGAATTAAAATCCTGCCCAGACACTGAATCCCTAAAAGAATATGCTGCTTCCAGACCAGCTCAACAGGAGACACTCAAGAAGGTATTAAGCACAGAAGAAAAAAGAAAGAAAGAAAGAAAGAAAGAAAGAAAGAAAGAAAGAAAGAAAGAAAAAAGAAGAAAGAACAAAAGAATAACCATGCACTTACCAAGAATGCAGGAAACCACAGAATCAACACAACACACCTCATGACTGCAAAATTGAAAACACATTAAAAACAAAATTGAAAACACACATAGATCAACCCAAAAGTTAAAAGAAAACAAAACAGTCTTATAAGAGCCTCATGACAGGGATGAACTCTCACATTTCAATAATCAGTCTGAATGTCAATGGATTAAATGCACCACTGAAAAGACACAGAATGGCAAATTGGATGAAAAAAAATATGACCCAACAATATGCTGCCTCCAGGAAACACAACTCACTACAAAGAACACCTACAGATTCAAACTTAAAAGATGGAAAACAAACTTTCAGGCAAATGGAAAACAAAAAAAAGCAGGAGTCATCATTTTAATATCAGATAAAACTACCTTCAAGCTATCAAAAATTTAAAAAAAGGAACTAAAGGACATTACATAATGACAAAGATTTCAATCCAACCTAAATATATATGCACCCAACACGGGAGCACCTGGATTTATAAAGCAACTACTAAGTAAACTAAAAAAGGATATTGACTCTAACACTATCATAACTGGGAACTTAAAACCCTACTAAAATCAGTAAAGAGATCTGGAACCTTAACTTGATGCTTGACCAAATGGACTTAACAGATACCTACAGAACACTCCAGCCAACAACCATGGAATATACATTCTACTAATCACCACATGGAGCATACTCCAAGATCAACCACAGCCTACACCATAAATCAAGCATAAACAAATTACATGAGATTAAAATACTACCATGCATCTTCTCGGACAACAGTGGAATAAAAATAAATATTACCACCAACAAAATCCCCCCCAAACACACAAAGACATGGACACTAAACAGCACAATGCTGAACTACTCCTAGGTCAACATAGAAATCAAAACAGAAATTAAAAGATTCTCTGAAACAAATGAAAATAAAGACACATCTTACTAAAACCTCTGGAATGCCATTAAAACAATACTAAGAGGGGAATTTATATCTTTACAGATACATATCAACAAAATAGAAAGATCATAAGTCAAATAATCTAACAAATCACCTAAAGGAGCTGGAAAGGCAAGATCACTAAAACCCTAACATCAGTTAAGAATCCAGATCACCAAAGTAAAAGCCCAAATATGAGACATAGAAGTCATAGAAGACAAAATATATTATTAAAAAAATGAAACAAAAAGCTGGTTCTTTGAAAGGATAAACAAGATTGATGAATCCCTAGCCAGATTCACCAAGAAAAAGAGACAAAAAACCCAAATAAACTCTATCAGAAACACATAAGGTCAAGTCACAACTGACCCTGAAGAAATACAACAGGCTATCAGAGATTACTACGCACAGCTGTATGGAAACAAATTTTAAAACCTAAACAAAATGGAGGACTTTCTGACATCACACAACCTCCCAAGGTTGAAACAAGAAATAGAGACCCTAAATAGACCAATAACAACGCAGGAAATTGATTCCATCATAAGAAAACTATCTACAAAAAAAAAAAAAAAGAAAAAAAAAAAAGCCCTGAACCAGATGGCTTTCCAGAAGAATTCTACAAAACATACAAGGAGGAGTTGATACCAATTCTACTGAAAGTATTCCAGGCAATTGAGGAAGACAGAATTCTCCCCAAATCACTCTATGAAGCTAATATCACACTAATACCCAAACTGCGCAAAGATCTAACAAAAAGGACTACAGACCAATATCCCTGATGAACATAGATGTAAAAATTCTCAACAAGAATCTGGCAAGTTGGATCTAACAACATATCTCAAAAGTTATACCATGACCAAGTAGGCTTCATCCCCAGGATGCAGGGATGGTTTCAAATCCACAAGACCATACAAATAATTAAATACATTGACAGATGTAAAAACAAGAAGCACAAGATTCTATAATTAGATGCAAAAAAGGCTTTTGACAAAATCCAGAATCCATTCTTGTAAAACCCCTTGAACACCTAGGTATAGAGAGAACATACCTCAAAATAGTAAAAGTCACCTATAATAAACCCACAGCCAACATATTACTAAATGGACAGAAATTGAAAATATTTCCTCTAAAAACTGAAACAATACAAGGCTGCCCACTCTCACCCTTTCTGTCCGACAAAATGTTAGAAGACCTAGCTAGAGCAATCAGAGAAGAGAAGGAGATCAGGTACCCAAGTAGTAAAAGAGTAAGTGAAGCTTCCCTCTTTGCAAATGATATGATCCTATACCTGGAAAACCCAATGGAATCAGCCAAAAACCTCCCTGCACTGATAAAGGACTTTGGTAAAGTCTCAGGGTATAAAATCAACATGCAAAAGAAAAGTCACATTTTTATACACCAACAACAAACAGGCAGAGAACCAAATAAAAAGTACAATTTCATTCATAACACACACACACACACACACACACACACACACACACACACACACACACACTCACACACACACAAATGAAATACATTGGCATCTTCCCAACCAGAGAAGTGAAAGGCCTTCACTATGAAAACTACAAAACAATGATCAAAGAAGACACAAACAAGTGGAAAAATATTATTCCATGCTCATGGACTGGAAGAATCAATATTGTTAAGATGTCCATCCTACTCAAAGCAATCTATTAAATTACCATCATCGCAATACCCATTAAATTACCATCATCATTCTTCTCAGACCTGGAAACAACAATACAGAAATTCATATGGAAACAAAAATTACCATGAATAGCCAAAACAATCCTCAGTAAAAGAAACAAAGTGGGAGGTATCACACTTGAAGCTTTATTATAAGGCTACAACAATCAAAACAGCCTGGTATTGGTACAACAACAGGCATATAGACCAATGGAACAAGACAGAGATTCCAGAAGCAAAACCTCAACTTATCGACCAGCTCATCTTTGACAAAGCCTCCACCAACAACCACTGGGAGAGGAGACCCTATTAAGTAAATGGTGCTGGGAAAACTGGCTGAAGAATCACAATACATAAAAATTAACTCCAAATGGATCAAATACCTAAATGTAAAACCTCAAACAAAAATAAGAATTGTAAAAAACTCAGGAGACACCCTTATGGAAATTGGAATAGGCAACTATCTTCTGATCAAAACCCCAGATGCCCCTGCCATAAGATATTAAGATAGACAAGTGGGACCTCATCAAACTGAAAAGCTTCTGCAAAGCAAAAGAAACCATCAATAGAGCAGGGAGACAGACCACAGAATGAGAAAAAATATTTGCCATATCCGACTGCATATCTGACAAAGGCCTAACATCCAGGATCTATAATGAACTCAAACATGCTGAAAGGAAAAAAACAAACAACCCCAATAAAACGTGGGCAAAGACATGAATAGATACTTCTCAAAAGGAGGCATATGAGCCGCCAACAGACACATGAAAGAATGCTCAGCCTCACTAATCATCAGAGAAATACAAATCAAAACCACACTGAGATACCCCCTAAGTCCAATAAGAATGGATATCATTAATAAAACAAAAAACAACAGATGCTGGGGAGGATGAGGAGAAAAGTTAACACTTCTAAACTGCTGATGGCAGGTGTAAACTAATTCAGCCTCTATAAAAAACAGTGTGGGAGCTGGGCTCGGTGGCTCAGCCTGTAATCCCGCACCTTGGGAGGCTGAGGTGAGTGGATTGCCTGAGCCCTCAGGTTCAAGACCAGCTTGGGCAACTTGGCGAGACCTCATCTCTACAATAAATCGAAAAATTAGCCAGGCGTGGTAGCACGTGCCTGTAGTTCCAGCTACTTGGAAGGCTGAGGTGGAAGGATCGCTGGAGACCAGCAGGGCGAGGCTGTGGTGGCCGGGAGCGGCTACTGCACTGCAGTCTGGGCGACAGAGTGAGACTCCAACTCAAAAAAAAAAAAAAGAAAAAAAAAGAAAAAAGAAAAACAGTGTGGTGATTTTTAAAAGAACTAAAAATTGACCTTCCATACGACCCAGCAATCCCCCTTCTGGGAATATACCCAGAGGAACTCATTTTTATAAAAAAGATACCTGAGCATGCATACTTATTTCAGCAGTATTCACAATAGCAAAAACATGAAACCAACCATGCTGCCCATTGAAACTGGACTGATTAAAAAAAATGTGGTACATATACACGACAGAATATTACACAGTCATAAAGAAGGACAAAATTACAGACTTCGCAGCAACTTACATGGATTTAGAGTCTATCATACTCAGTTATCTATCACAGAAACAAAGAACTGAGTACCACATGTTCTCACTCACAAGTGGACCTAACAGCTATCATATACTATAAAAAAAGAATTGGAGCCGGGCTCGGTGGCTCAGCCTGTAATCCCATGCCTTTGGGAGGCTGAGGTGAGTGGATTGCCTGAGCCCGCGGGTTCGAGACCCGCCTGGGCAGCGAGACCTCATCTCTACAATAAATCAAAAAATCAGCCGGGCGTGGTAGCGCGTGCCTGTAATTCCGGCTACTCGGAAGGCTGAGGCGGAAGGATCGCCGGAGCCCAGCAGGTCGAGGCTGCGGTGGCCAGGAGCGGCCACTGCACTCCAGTCTGAGTGACAGAGTGAGACTCCAACTCAAAAAAAATAAAAAAATTAAAAAAAAAAAGAATTGGGAGTAGAGGGACACTGCCAGGGGAGAAGGGGCGCACATAATATCAATAAGAGAGCCTGATTCTAAACCAGGTGAAATAAGGTCCAATAGGAGGTCCAAAACTTCACCTGTACCTGAATCACTTATGTATGCAATCCTGACTTGTACTCCACAACTTTAAAATTAAATTAAATTAAAAAAAAAACACATGTAAGGTTGCTACGCAAATTCTCTGAATTACAAAGTAACAGAAAAGAGGAAAATATTTTTTTCCTCCTCCTTATTATGAAAAACATCAAACATATAGAACAGTGGAATGAATAGTACAAAAATCACTCACTTATTCATTGTTAACATTTTGCCATGTTTACTTTATATGTATTTTTAATTTACATGATTTTACTTATCAGTATTCATTTGAACCTTCAGATGCTTTACTCAAATGTAATCAAATATAATATATAGCCAAAAAAATACCCATTTTAAGAAAGGAAAAAAATTGTATTAAAATTGTAATACTTAATATATACTGATAACGAAAGATGAATTCAAGTCATATTTGACTTCTGCAATTACAAGAGGTGCTCAAAGTGGTTACCATCAGCATCCAGACACTTCTGATTATAGCGAACTAAAAGTAATACATAGATAACGTCTCTTAAAATGCATATTTTTTTGGCATCCCGGCATATATATATTTGGAGATGGGGTCTCATTATTTTGCCCAGACTGGATTCAAACTCCTGCGTTACAGCGATTCTCCCACCTCAGCCTTCTGAGTAGCTGGGATTATAGGTGTGAGTGATCATGCCTGGATATATGCATATTTTTACATGTGTGCGTAGACTTTTTAAAGAAGATAGCATGATACTTCACTCCCACTACTTTGTTACAAATGTTCTAAAAATAAGAACACTTTTCTAAGTAACCATACCATGATTACACAAGAAAATTAAAAAAAATTCCCTATTAGTATCCACTATCTAGGTCATATTCAAATTTCTCCAATTATCTCTAAATTGTATTTCGTAGCCTTTTTTTTGGGGGGAGTTGTAGTCTCACTCTGTTGCCCAGGCTGGAGTGCCATGGCACACTCATGGCCACTCCAGCATCAACCTGCTGGGTTCCGGCGATCCTTCTGCCTCAGCCTTCCAAGTAGCCGGAACTACAGGTGCAAGCTACCATGCCTGGCTAATTAAAAAAAAAAAAATTTATTGTAGAGATGAGGTCTCACCAAGTTGCCTGGGTTGGTCTTGAACCTGCAGGCTCAGGCAATCCACTCACCTTGACCTCCCAAAGTGCTGGGATTACAGGCTGAGCCACTGAGCCTGGCCTTTTTTTAAAAAACAGACTCTAACTGAGGTTCTCACCTGAAGTTATTATTATGTCTCTGCAGTGAGGTGAGGGCAATTTAATCAACTTTCCTTAAGGTCCATTGTTTAAGTGAACGTAGCTTTGTAAAGTATTCTTTCCTTAACTTTCAAGACTGTTTCTGTACCATGATGGCCTGTGTTTAGAGTATATATTACACTTTTTCTTTTGGAGTTGGGGTCTTATTCTGTGACTCATTGCAGCCTCGGTACCCTGAGCTCAGGTGATCTTTCCACCTCAGCCTCCCGAGTAGTTGCATGCCACCATAATCACCTAAATTTTTGAAGTAATGAAGTCTTGCTATGTTGACTAGGCTGGTCTCAAGTCGCTGGGCTCAAGCAATTCTCTTGCCTCGGTCTTACAAAGTGCAAGGATTACAGGCATGAGTCACCATGCCCCACCAGAGTAAACGTTACCCTTAACCTTTAAAATTAATGAACACACTTAGTAACCACTTACTATGTAGTGCCATGGCAGGGATTATAAAAGATAAAGACAAAAATAGAGATAGTCATATAAATAGAAGTCTGGAAGTCAACTTTTAACAATGAAATACACAATCCCACGCCCCCACACACCCACCTAGAGGGCAATTTCAAAATAAAAACAGTACAAATGTGTAAGATAGTATCGGCATGGGTCAGTCATCCATACTGGATGCAGGCTACCTGCATGCTAATCTTTTATAAAGGGTGCTTTGGGCAGCGTTTGGCATAATTATCATAGACAAAGGAGGAGCAAGAAAACCACAGAAGAGTAGGACCAAGGAGTTTGAGGACAGAAACGGAGAGGAGATGGAAACAGACTAGGCATCCTTCGTGGGAATGCAGAGGGCCACCAAAATTGCCTCAGGGTCTTCAGTGGCCTCAGGACCCAAAGTCCTGAGAGGGTGAGTGTTGAAGGATTAATGAAGAAAATAATTGCTCAGGGAATGGATCCTCAAGGGGGATGGTAAGCAATGCAGGACCATGGTGTTTTAGGGAACAGGTTTTGGTAGCTACAAAAGCTTGGGTTCAAATCCTGGCTCACCGTTTATTACTTGTGTGACCAGGGGCAAGTAACCTAACCACTCTGTTCATTGGTTTCCCTGTTTGCAAAATGGAGAGAATCCTATTTAATCCTGAAGTCTGATGAGAATCAAATGGGTTAACATATATAGCTTACAAAGGGATATGGAAAAAAAGAAACATTTAGGAATGCTAGCTATGGGTTATCCTCTCCCCTGCTTGTGTCTGGCTAAAGTTTGTTAAAACACATCCAAAGGTGTGAACGGCTCTGCCATGCGCCCCACTCACCTGAGAACGTCCCCTTGCTGAGACATTCTTTTATCCGATTGGCTTTCCTGACGTGAAAGGCTTTTGTAATCTCCTGGTTCATGAAGGCTTCCTTGTTCATGATGTTTTCTACCATCATCCTCAGATCAAACATCTCTAAGATCTCTGCGATCTGAGCCAGGCCCACCAAATCCTTTTCCTTTTCATCCAGTTGTCCTGTATAAAGAAACTGGAGCAGGGTTCGAAAAGGGCCTGGCTGAACAGACAAGTCCATCCTGACCACAGTCACTGGGCCCACCCGCTTTGAGATGGGATTGACTTGCATTTCCTTGTGCATGCCAACGAACCCTTTACTCCAGCCTGACAACGTCTGCATCTCAGGAGCCACAGCCTCGGCTTCCAGTCCTGATGTCTCCAAAAGGCTCTTGCTTGGAGATTTGCACAGCTCGGCCTGAGGCGCCCTGGGGGGGCCTTCCTCCCTTTCCTCATCTGGGTCACCACTTGGTGTCCACCCCTGGAAATCCCTGCTCTGCTTCTCTTTCTCACAAACTCCTTCACCCCAATTTGGGGATTCTTCACATTCCATTAAAAACAGATCATAAAATTTGGAAGAAGAGGTAGCGAGGTAAATTCGATGTGCAAAGATGTGTTCCTGGTCCTGAAGGATGAACAGGACATCGGCACACAGAGGATTGTCCAGTAAACAGGCAGCTTCATTTGTCCCTGTGGAAGGACACTCTGGAATTTTGATGACAGGAGGAGGGGCTTTTGGAGGTAGGAAGGGTGCCTGAAGTAAAGGTTTCTGGACTTTCTTTAAGTGGGATTTCCAGAACTGCAGATGCCGGCGGGAAATTAGTGCTGCCCGGATTGCATTGTCAAACACATCCTTGATTCCAAACTGGTCAAATACGCTAGTTTCATAGTACGGTATACCAAGCTCCTTTGCTACCTCTCGGCCTTTTTCTGGGGGCAAAATATCCCCTCTCTTTATGGGCCTGAAATAGAATATTTGAAAAGTTACAATCAGCCTTATTTTAGAAAAAATAAAATAGTCACCAGGGCCTATCTAAGTCAATTGAATGACACATTTAAAATCCTATTCAGGCTTTACTATGAATGCCACCCTCAAGTCTTTTAAATATAAAGGAGTCATGATTACAGAAAAAAAAAAACAAAAGACACTTTCAAATATTTTATAGTTTCAGCACACAGATTTTACAATTTGTGAAACTTATCCATAAATATTTTATGTTTGTATGGTACTGTAAATAGTATTGTTTCTTAAATTTTATTTTCCAATTGTCCTTTTTTGTGCATAAAAATATAATTGATTTTTATGTACTGACCTTTTATCCTATGATTTTGCTAAATTAATATTAGTTGTGATAGCTTTTTTGTAGATTCCTTAGAAATTTTCATTTATATAACCATGTCAACTGTAAACAAGGACAGATTTACTTCTTTAAAAAAAAACACAGTCATTGAAGTATCAGTCCTTTACTAGCGATTTGATCTTGGGCAAGTTATTTAACCTCATTAAACCTTGGTTTTCCCATCTATGAAACAGGAATAATAATAATGAGTACTTTTATCTTAAAGGACCATTGAAAGGTTTAAATGAGATAATATGTTGAATACACTTTTTGGTCCACAGTAAGTACCTGATAAATGTTAGCTGTTATTATCATTATCACTTCCATCTTCATCAACAGCCATCATCACTTATCATACATCACATTTTGCTTTATAACTTTAAAATGCATCTGTATACTTTTCATTTGAGTCTCTCAATAATCTTATGAGGTATTATTTTTGTTCTACATTCTGGGGAAATTGAGGCAGGCAGTTTAAAGGAATTGTCTGAGGTTATGTTTGTAGGTTGCTGAGAGACATTCTACTAAGCAATTAGAGTCTAGACTTTCCTGCTCCTAGTTAAATAGTGTTCATTCTTTAGCTCATTAAGTGTCCTCCATTGGATTTGTGAATCCTTTTTTCTATATTTCCCCTTCTCTTTTCTTTCTCTCCCTTCATCAGGGCCTCATCATCTTTTACTTGGACTGGTGCGTTAGCCCCTTAACTAGTGTTTCTTCACAATCCCCTTATTTTAGCCCACAGCCTTCAATGTTGTAAGAAAAGTCCTTATACAGCACAACTCAACTTGTTGACAATTCTGCTTTAGTTTCCTCTGATCCATCAAGCCCATAGAATCAAGTCCACACCACAAATGGCACACAAAGTCCATTTACTATCTAATTGAACCCAGGGAAGTCAGATCTGTGAAATAGTGTAAAGCAATATAGTGCTGTGCTTATGGCATAACCATGGAAAAGGACAAGCAAATTCCAGAACATCGGCAAGATGTGCTTTGTTGTTACACTCTACACAAACATGTACTTGATTCTGAGATATACTCTTAGGACTTGATCTTCTTAAAAAACTACTTGGCCTTCCAACACCTAAAGGTAATGTATATGTCAGGCACTAGTCTTAGGAGAAAAAAGATGATATCCAATAGAATTTTGAATCGCAGATTTGGATGGAAAAAAGAACAAATTATAGGGTGCTGGAAAAGGTAGAAGAAAAGTGCAGGGAAGAAGGTTTAACCTCAAGGTTTACCCCTGCAGGTTTTGGGTACTTTTTCCCCAGAACTAATGTGAAATTTACCAACCAATGCCACCTCCTTCATGAACTCCTCCTAGAATTGCTCTACACATGGGGCTGGCTCCTTCACTGTCCTCTGCACCTCCTCTCCAGTCCTTCACATACCCATGGTTGTGAAGCCTGATCATTTTAACCTATTCCAAGGTCTGGGGAAAGGTTCTGTGGCCAGGGCATGTTCTCATTCACTGTGAGTCTTTTTTCCCTCTATGTAAGTTCTAATAATTCAAGCCCTAGTCCATGCATTTAAGAATAGGATTGTGAAAACTAAACATAAAATGTTTTTTAGAAATGTTATGCACAACATACATAGAACATCAGAAGTTTTCTAAGGAAAGTACCAATTGCTTTTACCGTGAGAGTATAAAAAGAGTATCCACATAAAATTTTGTAAGAAGACAATTAGACCAAAGTCATCAGATTTTCTTTTTTTTTTTTTTGAGGCAGGGGTCTCACTCTGTCACCCAGGATGGAGTGCAGCGGCAGGAACATGGCTCACCACAGCCTCTATCACCTGGGTTCAGGTGATTTTTCTGCCTCAGCCTTCTGAATAGCTGGGACTACAGGTGCATGCCATTTTTAATTTTTTGTAGAGATGAGGTCTCACTATGTTCCCCAGGCTGGTCTCAATCAAACTTCTGGGCTTAAGTAATCCTTTAGCCTTGGCCTCCCAAATTGCTGGGATTACAGGTGTGAGCCACTGTGCCTGGCCTACCATCAGAATTTCTTGAAAAGCTATGCTCTCCAGCAAAAACGCCTATATAAAAAAAAGAAAATATTTGTTTTTTATAAAGGGGACTTGAGGGCAGCACATGATTTTAAACATGTATTTTTTCCCAAAATCAATATTCACATTCTATCTATCTATCTATCTATCTATCTATCTATCTATCTATCTATCTATCTATCTATCTATCTATCTATCTATCTATCTGAGTTGGGGGTCTCATTCTGTTGCCCAGGCTGGAATTCAGTGGCATGATCATGGCTCACCATAGCCTCAACCTTCTTAAATTCACATTTTATGCATAGTGGAACAAATCCTCCTTCAGGTTATACTTTAAATTTGTGACACTTTAGAAATATAATCAGTAGAGACATTTAGAAAGCAGTATTTGTTTGTTTTGCAACTAGAGATCTACATGATTTTTTAAAAAGTAGACACTGTCATGTTGGGAATGAAATACTTTCACAGGTTGTACTGTGTCATATGAGAAAGATTAAAAACACTTGGACATAGGTATTTGTATGAATCTGATGTTCCCTGAGGTCAAGACGCCTCTGAGTGATTGTTTACTATAATAACTATAATTTTAAGGTATTTAACATTTTGTCTAATACTTTACAAGTTTCCAAGCATTTTTATACACACCGCTTCATAATTAGAGCATGTACCTCAAGTGCTGGCCAACCATTTTTGACAGAAATGAGTTCTGATATCAGATGGGGCGTGTGAAGGACCCAAGACACCTTCCTCATAATTCAGGGACTGCCTTAAAGCCTCTGGCTACTTGATAGGATTCTACAACCACTGAAGAGCAGAACACCAGGCTACTGAGACACCTGTTAGCTCTAAATTTTAATTTGGCCAGTGCAAGGAGACACCAAGTCCCTTGGCTTACCTTGCTAACGGGCGCCTGGCTCGATTAACAGCTTCCAGATCAGCGTAGCGGAGATCGAGCTGGCACCCAACGAGGACAACGGGTGTTCGAGGGCAAAAGTGCTTGATTTCTTGATACCACATCGTTTTCACATGATTTAGGGAATTGGGATTAGCGATGGAAAAACAGAGGACCACAACATCAGACCTAAAAGGAAATCACAAAAGAAACTTGTATTGCCTTTTTAGCTTTTTCTTTTACTATCATGGTTCCTCCCTGTCCCACCCATCTAACGCCATATCATGTCACAATTAGAAATAAAAAGACCATATATTAAAACACATCTTGGAGTCATGCAAACAGCCTGATAAGCCCCCACATTCCAGCACCAACACAGCCTAACAGTTCATGTCCAGATCGCACTGCAGAATGCTGATGCACTGAAAAGTTTCCAATGAGTTATTTTACAGAGGAGATGGCTACCCAAACTTGACTCAGTCCTGGAGCCACAACATGCTGAACTATTTCTGTTCATCACAAGAAATAGTTTCAAGATAAAAGAAAAGAATAAACAACTACCTTTTACCAGTTGAAACAACATAAAGGTGAAGATGACTCATCCCAATGAGATAAAGCAAACAGTTTAAACATTACTGAGAATGTAACAAGTATTTGCTGCACAGGGTCAGCAAATACACAGAAGGCTTTCTCCCTTCTTCTCACTTAGGCACACATGGAGACAGCACAACCACTTATCTGTTTCCGAAAAGAAAAATCCTGAATTTGCAGAAATTTGGACTCTTTACTAGGTAAGGCAAGAAGGTAGTATTTAACATACAGCTAGGTGAGAATTAGATTGATGGCTAATAAGATGAGAAAATATTGGAAGCAAATTCCTCAAATGCTCTATGAGACACATAGCAGGTATATGGGGAAAAGAAAAATGGTTTTATAATAAATTTTGACGTAAGGGTCTTCCATTTTGACATAATAACTTACCATTCTAGACGTGAAAGAACTGTTTTTAAAAATGGTTGTTCAATTATGGTGTTTGACAGATAGCTGCTAAATGGTATCTTTAATAGAAGTTATAAATCATCGTTCTAGGTTAAGTTATGCTGAATGATGACTTTCAAAATATTAAGGTAGAAAGATATAAAGAATGGGAAAAGTATGCCCAAGGATTCAGGACTAACTTGCAGCTGAATACAGAAATAAGCTCTTAAAATTTTATTAGATGTTAATTTATTGCCTTTATTGTTTATGTAATGAGAAGAACCAAGTCGATGAATCAAAACACCTTCTTTTTAAATCATTAATGAGTTTTCCCCTACATATCAATGAAGACAAACAAATATAGTAGGCAACCATAAAATTTCTAAAAATAATCATTTGCAATGCAGAACACTGCAGGGTGCTTACATTAAATGTAACTCACAAGTTGAGTCTTTAAATTTATATCCAAGAGAAGCTGCATCAGACCACAGCAAACAGAGTGGAAAGTCCTGAGATTAAAATATTTTAAATTATCAAAGAGGACGTAGGACTCAAACCAGATGAATGTATTAATCTCAATGTTTGGTATCTCCTTGAAATAAAGATATGTTCAAAGATTCTTGGATGCTGGAATACTATGAGTGAAAACATGCATAAATATATAAATGAAAGGGAAGCATGTCTTGTCTTCAGGATTCTGATTTAGTTAGTGGAATATTCTGTGCTCAGTCTTACTTCCAATCAGCATAAATAACAGTATTCGGTAATGCCAAGAATGCTTTGAATTTTACATTTTTACAGGCTGAGTTTTCTATTATTCATAGTCCTATTTATATCGGTATCTGATGAAGTTCTGCTATAAGCTTCGTCCCAATCATAAAATAAAGCCACCATGAATTTTGGCACAGTGAGAATAGTATGACAATATCTGAGATTCAATATCATAAAGAACGGAGGAAATATATCTAGCACCCAAATGTGTTTTAGTATGTATATATCTAAAATTGTTCTAAGTGGTACATTCTATTTCCATATTAAGACACATGGCTCTAAAGAAAATCATTCTCAGAGCTTAATTTATATGACAGACATGTAGCTAAATGTCAATTCTGTTCTCTAATTTTATGATACAGCATGTGAGGGTTTGAAATCAGAGCTAGCTTGGTTGCCAAGGTTACCGTGATAACACTCATGCCATTGAACACACACTAGTTACCATTCAGATGACCTGTAAACAAGCACAGACAGGACCTTGAGGGCTGGAAAAAATGGAATCTTGTGATGATAGTAGCACAATGCCATCATACAATACAGGTCCTGAGGGCCCAATTTCTAACTATGTCACATCGATATCTAAATGCATGAAATGCCATTGGAAAGCTAAAAAAGTAATTCAATGTTCTGTAAATATTTTGCTTCAAAAATGATGACAAAGAAAAGAGGTTGCACTAGAACAATACTTACCTCTAAAGATAAAACCACTTACTGAGTCAAAATTCTATTTGTATCTTGGAATAAAGGCCTTCTTTTTCCTTTTGTATTCATATTTAGCTGCTATGAGAATCTGTCCCCATTATTTTATATTGAAAGCAGTTAAAAAAAAAAGATTATATTTTAAGTATCAATTAGCCTAAATGTCTTTTGTTTAACCCTTCTTGATTTAAATACAAAAATGCAAGTTAAAGAAACTTCATGTACTGATTATATAGAACTCTTTTCTTAAGGTCTGCTGTATGAATTTAGTCCTCCAAACCCAATTTTAATGAAAAGGTTGAGCACTGAAAATCAATGGGCGCAGGGACAGAGCTGTAGTTTTGCCACATGTGTATACTTACCAGCATTCTTTTCTAATTCCTAATTCTCAGCACATCAGTATCCTCTGTGATACAAACATGTATACAATCAACTATTTTGAGAATGCTATTTATTCCCTCTAGATGTTGAGTCTTTTGTTTAAAAAAAAAAAAAAAGTCTAGTCAAAGAAGGCACAAGACCTGCAGCTAAGAATATCTTCAGCTTTTGGCAGAATTCCAAGGAACTAGAGATATTAAATAACTTTTAATCAAAACATTCATTCCCGTGTGGAGACTGTTTAATGTCTGACATAAGCTTGTGTTTAAAAATGCCATTCCTATGAAAGATAAAAAGAAAAAGGCAAGTTCTGGCATTTCTACTTCTATGGCTCTTTTACATTTTTTTACTTTGAAGAATGAGTTTAAAAATAATTGAGAGTGGTGAGTGCAATGAGGACATTCTCACATATAGGCAGTAGGGTTAGTCTAGACACGACCTCGGGGGTTCTATTTCAGTTGTAAAAAAAATCGAATAGGATTTAGATGGGGAATTTGAGAATGCGGGGGCAAAGTGCAGGGTAGACAAGACGCTAAACTCCAGAACTTGAATATTGAGAAGGGATAGGAAGACGTTTGGGATATTTATTGTATTTATTTTTTATTAAATTTTTCTCTTTTTGGCTGAGTTCAGTGATTCTGCCTGTAATTCCAGTACTTTGGGAGGCTTAGGCCATAGGACTGCCTGAGCTCAGGAGTCAAGACCAGCCTAGGCAACATAATGAGATATCATCTCTACCAAAAAAAAAAAAATTAACTGGATGTGGTAGTGCACACCTGTAGTCCCAGCTACTCCAGAGTCTGAACTAGAAGGACTGTCTGAACCCAGCAAGTCGAAGCTGTGGTGAGCTGTGATTGTGCCACTGCACTCCAGTCTAGGCAACAGAGCAAGATGTCAAAAAAAAAAAGTTTGTTGACTGGGCTAAACAGCTTTATTAGAGAAAGCCAGAATTACAAAGGACTAAGGGGTGTACAGTCTTAGTTGCTTGGCTGTGGAATGTTTATTTATTAGGGAAAAATATGATTTCTTGTTCCTAAGGGGAAAATATCAATATAAGAGTTTCACTTGAGTACTAACACATCAAATAATGTCCATGAAATAATGTTTTGATTAGTTAAGTAAAAAACAATCCAAAATAAATGGATGCATTGAAACAACTGGGAATCTGGTTTCACAGGGGGAGTGGGAGTGAATCAGAGAGAGACCAAGTCATCCAAAAATGCTTCAGCTGATAAAGCCAACCTCAGTTGCATCAGTTTTACTTCAGTTATTAAACAAACAAAAAAGCATATTTTTCAGTTATCTTTCAAGGAGAACACTGGCCAAAGATAGCATGTGAAAGATTGGCAAGGATATGTGGATAACATAAGGAGCGCATGCAAAATTGGGACCAATCTTTGTTGGAGGATTAAAGAAAAAAAATCTGAAAAAAGTGCATCTTACCCACATATCTTGGCCTGAGCTAGACTCTGAGTAGCAAATACCACACATGCTCTCAAAGCCTGTCTTTATAATGTCTACAGTCAAATATAGCAGAGTTGGTGGGAAAAGATCAGACCAGAAGCTAAACTCTTTCTCCAATCTGAAATATCAAATTCATCCTTTGAAGTAGTTGAAAAAAGAGCAGATAATCAGTAACACGCTTTCATAGTTAAGGATGAATTTTTCAAGTTTTTTCCTATCACACAAGTGTTCTTTGTCTTTACTTTGTCATTTCTTCTCTAGTCCCACCTACTTTGCTGGGGGCTGTGGACCTTGTGTTTCCTTATCTGATTAAGTGAAAAAATAACTGAAATTATCCATTATCATTATCCAAAAGTATCAGATCAGGTCAAATTTATGGGTGACACAAAGGACAGCAGATTCCATCTAGTCCTCTGAAAAGCTGTGAGTGGGACAGCCAAATGCCTTTCTCTAGTGTGGCTGGGTCTCTGGCTATCCTAATGCTTGATGACCAAGAATAAGCTAATAGTTACATTTACCTGAGTTCTGCTTGGAAGAATCTCCTTTTAACATACATGTGTACACATTCTTTTGTTCTATGGTAGGATCTCACCTCTTTACGTGTCATCACTGATTATTTATTTTTTAGGAGAAACTCCTATATTCTTTATAGCAGTAGACATCATGTCACATTTTAATGGGCTTCTTCTTTTCTTTGTCAATGTGCACAAGTCCCCTGCTGGCAAAGATTCAGGTAGGAGTCCCTAACCTCCTCTGGGGTTTTGAGCTTCCTTCTCCCTACTGAAAAACAGAGGTAGGCTCTTTACAGAAACATTTTCAAACTCATTCAGGCTGACAACACACCTTTCATGCATATAATCTGACAGTGCTATGCAAACAGACAGATCAAAACAGCACAAAACAGCTGGGAGCATGGCAGAGAAAAGGAATGTGTAACACGTGGCTTTGGACAATTTTAGTAGGGGAGCAGCCCAGTGTGTATGAAGATGCGGACGGAATTGTCAGTGATGGTGCACATAACCACCAGGAGATGAATGGCTGTGTAAGCTCATACTCATGGAGGATGGAGAGGCCTGCAGGGGAGCGCCTGGCGGGGGATCTGGGGAGAGCAGGGCAGAACCATGCAGCGCCCTGGATGTGAGCAGAGAAATCAAGTCAATACTTTACCAATAGCGTGAGGCTTCTTAAGTACAGATGTTATGTGGGGAAAACTGTCAAAACATCCTGAAATATATCCAGATTTGGGAGTGATTAGCATGCGCAACTATTTTTTCCAAGCCCGTAACTGCATGTTTAGTAGGAAGCAACATTTGGCCCCCTCTGAAAATGGGGCCAAAGCGATGCAGGCTCTTGAGTGCAGGAAAGCTGCATCGACATCCCACCAATGCCACCAAACCCTAAGACAAAGCATACTTGAGTCTTAAAGCAGTACCATCATAGTACAAATAGTACAGGGGCAATGGTGTTACCAAGGAAGGTTGTGGGTTATCATCCAATGGAATTCGGTTATTTTTCACTCACTATCCCATTTTCTACACTTGGCAAGCAATGCTCCCTTCAGTGCATCTCATAACTCAGAAGTTGAGGTGCATGTGAAATTGGGTGAAGCACAATGAATTTATTAAAAGCGGTAGCTTAAACAACCTCACTTAACTCCAGGTCAATGAACTCAGGAGGCACTGACATAAAGAAACAGGAGAAGGTGAAATTGTGGCAATAAATTTCCTCCCATCTCCACTCCTCCTTCTCAATCCCCATTGGAATTCCCTGAAGTGAAATTACCGAGGAACTTCCTTCCTATACTTTTAAGGTTTTTTTCCTGAGGGAAAAACTAGTTGTAGATATAAGAAAACCTGAGTGTCCGCTAGAATGCCAGGTGGGAGGTCTCTGGGGTTAATCTTCCTGACACTTCTGAGAACAAACTGTGTAAACCAGCAAGATTACAAGGCCACAGTGACAAAGGGACTCTACCTAGGCCTCCTGGCAATCCTCTTCAAACTGGTAAAGGATTTGTCAAGTGACTTGTCTGATATCAATATGCAGCCATCTAATTATTTCTTCCAGAAATAGTAACTGATAATCTACTGTGTACCAGACCCTCTTCTAGACGTTGGGTATAGAACAATTAGTAAAAGACACAAACCGCTGTCATTGTCATGCTTGTCCTTGCCGTATATTCTAGTGGAGAGCAGAGATAATAAAGGAGAAAAATACATAAAATAGGTAGTATGCTAGGTAGTAATAAGTGCTAATCAGGAAATAAAGCAGAGAAAGGGATGGAAATATGGAGGGGTAGACGTTGCTGTTGAAAATGAGGTGGCCAGGGAGGCCCTCACTGAGAAGGCAACATTTCAGTAACCCCCTGAAAAACAGAGAGGGAGCCAATATACCAGTATCTGGGGGAAGAACACTGCAGAGGAGGAAACAGCTCGTGCAAAGACCCAGAGGTAGGAGCATGCCTGGATTGCCATGTTGCTGGAGTCAAATGGTGAGGGAGAAAACAGCAGAAACATAAGTTTTTGAACAGAATGTCAGGTTATAATTTATGTTTTAACAGAATCATGTCACTGCTATAATGAGAACTGACTAAACTGGCAGCAGAGAAAAGGGAAAGGTGGGGAGTGTCAGGGGACAGAGGGAAAAGCAGAAAGAAGCAGGGGACTGGTTAGGAGGTGAAAATCCCAAGAGAGATGTTGGTGACTATGCCTGGCCTGGAAGGGGCATTGTACAGGTGGCAAGTCGCCACATTCTATATATACATGTTGAAGGTAGAGCCTCAGGATTTTCTGAGGACCAGACATGGGATATGACTCAGAGGAGTTAAGAATGATGCTTGGTAAGGATGGGAGCAACAGATAATAGGGACTACAATAAAGAGGGCAGGGAGGGAGGAAGATAGAGGTTGAAAGACCACCCACAGGGTACCATGCTCACCACTTGGTGGGGCCAGACTCAATAGATGCCCAAACTTCACATCAAACAATAGACCTATGTAACAAACCTACATGCATATCCCTCAAATGTAAAATAAAATAACATAAAATAAAAAGAATAATGCTGGAGCTTTTGGCCTGAGTTATTCTTTCCTTCCTGTTCCTGGAACTGACACCTTTAGTTCAGCACTGTTAATACTGAACTGTCATTATTTATGCTGCCAACGTGCCCATTAAACTATGAGGTCATTTTCAGGGATTTTGTCTTGCTTCTATTCGTTTATCTCATATTGTGCACCACACAGTATTTGTAACAAAAAAGGCCCTCAATTAATGTTTATTAAACAAAAAAGACCTTATAGATATTGGAAGGTAAAGGTTACAGATATAAATATGTCTGTAGACTCAAAGTAAAAAAAAACAGATGAATTTAGGCTTAAAATAAGTCGGTAGGGGATCAGTTGGAGATTCAATAAAGAATGAAAACAAAATGTGAGCCAGCATATTTCTTTAGGCTGTTATTGCTGAAAGACTGACACAAAATGTCTCTGGTATCTATAGCAGAGATTAACTGGTTAATACATATATTTTAAATTATTTGAATTTCTCTAAAAAATCAATTTATCCATCTAATTGAATACTTTCATAACACCTGAATAACAGCAAATTAATAATTTTTTTCCAGAAATTAGACTATCCCCAGAAGCAAAGGAAATGTGAAATTGACAAGCTATTTTTAGGATTAATTCTAGGTAAGTTACAACAGAATCAAGGTTTTAAAAAGCCCTCTATTTCACAGACCATTTTGCTTTTCAAAACACACAAAGAAAACAAACAAAAAGAACTAAAAAAATAGCCAAGATGATCAATTTCAAAGAGAATTTACTAATGTGCTTTATCTTTCTACAATTCAGAGCTTTCTCCCTCTGATGACACTCTCTAGGTTGGGACAGAGTCATAGGCGGGAAGAATAAAGTGGCAGGATAATTTTGGAAATCCAATCATGGCCAATGTTGAAAGTTACTGGTAGGATTCAACTTATCGAGATTCACTAAGAAAAATATCTGTGAAAGTGTTCTATAAACCATAAAGTACCAATTACTGTCAGGCAGATCATTATGGGCTCAAAAATCACCAAGGATGTATCTTACATGTTGAAGCTAATAAGAATGGTAAAACACTTCCATCAAGAGATCTTTTCCTTCTAGACTACCAATTGTGTCCTTTATTGATACAGAATTGCTGAAAGATAAGTAATAGAATTATCCACTGAGGATACCAAAGGTCTCTTTTTATCACCTAATTTACAAAGTAGAAACTGTATGGGCTGGAATGTTTTTCTTCATCAGAAAGTTCTCATATAACAACATCACAAACTGATGTCTTCTCTTCTTCCATGATGACAAGTCAACACACTTAACTATATTTGACCCAACGTGTCAACCTTGCTGTTATTAAGCAGTAAGAGAAAAAATGCAAAAGGAAGGCAGAACACAAGCCTTGAATGCCCTGAATGATGCATATGATCCTTAT
Source organism: Carlito syrichta (assembly GCF_000164805.1). Taxonomy (NCBI): domain Eukaryota; kingdom Metazoa; phylum Chordata; class Mammalia; order Primates; family Tarsiidae; genus Carlito; species Carlito syrichta. Next base: position 204,488 of record NW_007252206.1, on the reverse strand, counting down.
TCTCTTTGCCCATTACAGGGTCCTCATTATTCATACTCCAGTGGCCTCTTCTGGGCCCATCAAAGCTTTTCTGGGCTGAGCCACAAAGAACATAGCCACATGACCTGTGTTTGGGCAGCAGCCAAAATCCTTCCCTGGCACATGGTGGGCCCCAACCATCATCAATCAAGCCCTGTTGCTATCTCATTTGGCACTCCTGCTTTCCAAGGACAATTTCATCCTGGGTACAGGGATGGGTCAGGCACAGGAATCCCAGCTCTTATGATGTTTTTTCTTCTGGCGACAATATAAGATGTACCAGTTCAGAGCAGGAAGGACAGTGTGGGACAGCAGGCGAGGGTGGCACAGAGCAAGGTAACAGGTACCTTTTCTGTGTGCCAGATGATTTGGCTTCCATGCAATCCCATGCTTGAGTACCTTAGCACAGAACCCATAAATCTCCACTACAGAGTTAATTTTTTGAATTATTTGTATACATTTAAATCTAATGTATTTTTGTTTTGAATGAAGTGCATAACAGTAATAATCCACCTTTAATTGTTCTGCTTACTGCTTTCATCTTTAGGCAAATAAATTAGTATATATAGTTATCATTAAAAATTATTCTTATAAGGACCTTGGAAATGATACCCAGAGGAGAAACAACCTATAATTGGAAAGGCAATGTTATTAAAACAAGAAATTCTCTGTTTAAGATTACTCATTCAATTGGGTGCGGTGGTTCATGCCTGTAATCCCAGCACTTTGGGAGGCCGAGGTGAGAGGACTGCTTATGCCTAGAAGTTTGAGACCACCTAGGCAACATAGTAAGACCTCGTATCTACAAAAAACAAAAATAAAAAATGAGCAGGGTGTGGTGGCACACGCCTGTGGTTCCAGCTTCTTGAAAGGCTGAAGCAGGAGTATCATCTGAGTCCAGAGGGTTGAGGCTGTGGTGAGCCATGATCATGCCACTGCATTCCAGCTTGGGTGACATAATGAGACTGTGACTCAGAAAAATAAAAATAAAAAAAAAAAAAAAGAAAAAAAAGAAAAGGAAAAAAAATCCATTCAAACAAAGCATTACAAAAAATTTTTTACAAACTCAAAACTTGGGGAAAACAAAGGAGGCTTTGAGGGTGTGGCCAAATATACTGGCCTTTTCCTTCTGGCTTTACAGCTTGTCTTACCAGCTGCTAATTCACTGAAGAGGGGCCAAGCATCTCTGTGTCTCATCTTCATCACCTCAGGTTTGTTATTCTTACTATAAAAGTGCACATATATGCCGGGCTTGGTGGCTCAGCCTGTAATCCCGCGCCTTTGGGAGGCTGAGATGAGTGGATTGCCTGAGCCGGCGGGTTCGAGACCTGCCTGGGCAGTAAGACCTCATCTCTATAGTAGATAAAAAAAAATCAGCCGGCGTGGTAGCGCATGTCTGTAATTCCGGCTACTTCGAAGGCTGAGGCGGAAGGATTGCCGGAGTCCAGCTGGTGAGGCTGCGGTGGCCGGGAGCGGCCACTGCACTCCAGTCTGGGCGACAGAGTGAGACTCCGACTCAACTCAAAAAACATAAATAAATAAAAAGTGCACATATAATTTTCAACCTCATAATACAATTTCAAGTTTGTTATAAGACTATTTCCTTGTCAATGCCTTAGAACATTCTGATATGTATGAGATCTAGCAATAGATCCATTCAACAAACACTTATCAAGCTCCTAATAAGTAGTAGACCCAGGCACTGGGATATAGAGCAGAAAGACACAATCTCTGTCCTAAAGATACCAGGAATAATAAAATAAGGGGAATGCGAGAAAACTAAGAAGCCAATTTCCACACAATTCAACACTACTACAAAAGAGATTTGCAAAGGTGCTCTATGGGAACATAAAGGAAAGACCCTTTACCTGGATTCTGAAGGTAACAGAGAGGAAGGGAAGAGAGTAGTAAAGAGGACTTCTGGGAGCACATGACATTTGTTTTAATTCTTAGAATGCTGAGTAGTGCAATCACTACTTAAGAATAGGTGGGGTGGGGTCCTAATTTCTAAGTAGCCATAATGGTTGTCTGTGGGCCTAGGGGCTACTATAAATATTCTGGTATGTCTGGAACAAGAATTGAGGCTGGCAAGGCAGGCTAGGACTCCACCCAGAAAAACAAACAAGAGTCCACTCTCCCTCCCATGACGTAGCTACCTACCCAAGTGAGAGGACACACCCTATCACTCAAATCTGCACTCAGTGCCCACCATCAGGGCCAGGTCTTGGGTGAAGAAAATAAAGCACCTACCTCAAGTACAAAGAGTTAGGAGACACCAGTATCTTTAAAAAAAAAAAAAAATCAAAATTAAGAAAAAAAATCCATTATAGACAAAAACCCAACATTTTAAATATCAAGAATCAAGATCAGTAATAGTATCATAACTGAGTCTGCTGGGTACAAAATGAAGGTCATGTGGGTAACTCCCAGAGGTTACCACCACATTCTCAGGTTCCAGAAGCGAACCAGCTACAAAACACAAAATTGTTACTATTTGATGGAGAAACACAAAACTTTCCCACCACTTGGCGTTCTCTATTTGGCTATCTTTGGGTACTTGGTGAAACGTATCTTCTTAGAACAAGATACAAACATAACCACAGCCAAAGAAACGGGCCACTTGGTCAGGTTATGATTCACTGAGCCGAGGGAGTTCTATCTCTAGAAACAAGTGCCAACATAATTTTGTGTGGCAGTCTGACAGTGTCCCATTATTAGCTTTGAGATTCTATAAATATCTCCTTTATCATACTCAGCTATTAAAAGTCTGGCCACTTTTTTCCCCCTAAATTCACATAAGTGATTTATGTTCTTAATGAGAACTAACTTAAAGTTCCTTAAGTAACTAAAATATGTAGTCTATCATGCAAACTTTCCCTCACATATCATAGACTACTTGATCCACAAAGATATTTCTCTCCTTAAAACACTGTATTGATATACAATGGAAATATACAAAATTTGCATATTTTTTGTTTAATTTGATTCATTTTAACATATGTACTTCCCCGAAAACATTGTCACAATCAAGTTAACAAACATTTCCATCACCTCAAAGTTTCCTTAGGTCCCTTTATGATCCATCCCATCCCTTCATCCTCTTCTCTAGGCAACCAGTGATCTACTTTCTATCACTACAGATTAGATTGCATTTTCTAGGATAGGAATAGAAATGGAATCACACAGTATGTGCTCTTTTTTTTTTTTCGTCTGGCATCCCCTACTCAAAAGTTCTCTCTTTAATCTTCAAGGATTCCTCCCTTTTGGCAGAGATTTGGTAAAGATCATCATGGTAATTCCTGGACGGTGTTTATCAAACTGTGGCCTGAGGACTACCTGATCCATAATCATCAAGGTACTGGCTAAAACTTGCTGATGCACCTCTCCCCAGAACTCTTATCCCAGAATAAGTGCTATGCTTAAGCATTCTCATGTACGAAGCTAACAGTTTTAATCTAATCTCTTAGGGAACAACTATTCCTGTCCCTTGGTTCAAATCACTGCTTTTCTTATATGTCTTTCTATTTTTTTCTGTAATCTGAGCAAATTTTAGTTCTTTTCATTACGGCAGCACAGTGGACCAGACTGTATTTAGGACACAAGCTGTAATAATTTTCCTGGACTCCTTAGCACCACACATTTAAAAGTGTGGTTTGAATTACTTTCCCATAAAACACATGTATTATCGACTTTCTGCTCTTTGCTATTATGCCATCCATTTATAAAGTTCACCATCAGGGCCAGGTCTTGGGTGAAGAAAATGGAACACCTGTCTCAAGTGCAAAGTGTAAGAAGGCACCAAACAAACAAACAAACCAAAAACATAATACTTTTATTACAAAAATCAAAATTAAGAAAAAAAATCCACGATGGACAAAAAACCCAAACTTTTAAATCAAGCCAGGATCTGTAGTAGTACTGTAACAGTCTGGGGCAGAAGGGAAGAAGCCAGTAATAGTGGTTCTGTCTTTTTAAAATTATTACTGTTTATATTTTATTCTCAGGGAGAGGGACTCACTTGCTGTGCCCTGGTCCTGGCCGTGGTCCACTTCCACTTGACATCTTGCTGTGCAACAGGCTGTTTGTCACCCTGAAATCATCATTACAATGATATTTCTGGCCCAGTCTTTAGAATGTGCTAATTCTAAACAAGAGCTAACTCAAATACTTTATCTAGATGCACTCACTGATCCTTACTTTATCCCCTACCATAAACCAAATGCACAGCCAATCCCAGGCAAAGACCCAAACACCAGCCACTACGGTCCTGAATTTTTCAAAGGGCCTCAACGGAGCATTCAGAATGGGCTATGTTTATGTCATATCTGATTACATGTGTCTTCAACGTGAAACTAGACCCATCTTATCTAAATAGACACACAGAAACCATAGCTCTGATTAACGTTATCATTTAAAACATGTACTGTATTTCTTATAGGAGTCGACAACATTTGAGAAATATCAGTATGTAAGAATAAACTATATAATAAATGGGTTCCAATTGGACTGAAAATATGCTCAGAAAACAATGGGGATAAGGCAAGCACAGTGGTTCTGAATGTTTTAGTTAAATGTTTTGGGGAATAGCTGAACGGGGTGGCTTATGCCTGTAATCCCAGCATGATTTGGGAGGCTGAGGCAAGAGGATCGTTTGAAGCTATGAAGCTAGGAGTTTGAGACCAGCCTGGGTGACCCCATCTCTACCAAAAAAAAAAAAAAATCTCCCAGGTGTGATGGCTCACATCTATAGTCCCAGCTCATTGGCAGGCTGAAGTGGGAGGATCGCCTGAGCCCAGGAGTTCAGGTTATAGTGAGCTATGATCACACCACCACTGCACTCCAGACTGGGTAACAGACCAAGACCCTTTCTTTTTTGTAAAAACATGATTTGACCAGGCTCGGTGGCTCAGCCTGTAATCCCAGCACTTTGGAAGACCGAGGCAAGTGGATTGCCTGAGCCTGCGAGTTTGAAACCAGCCTGGGCAACTTGACAAGACCTTGTCTCTACAATTAAAAAAAAAATTAGCCTGACATGGTAGCATACGCCTGTAGTTCTGGCTACATGGAAGGCTAAGGTGGAAGGATCGCCTGAGCCCAGCAGGTTGATGGTGGGGTGGTCATGAACGTGCTACTGTACTCCAGCCTGGGTGACAAGTGAGACTCCAACAGACACACACACAAATGATTTTGGGGAAACATGCCAAAGAAACTACTCAAGATTCCCATTCATTCTCGAAAAGTTTGCTTGGATGTATTATTTTTACTGAAAACCGAAGGACTCATGTTTAGTGACTTATGGATGCATATGAATTAGTTATTTGCTGTGGATTACAGAACTTAAGAGGAACACCACAACACTGAAGCTGGTGATAGATGGTGAGTGGTGGTCTTCAGGGTCCACATGGGACTGTGTGAGATTTAGACTGTACCGGGGGGAAGCGAAGCAAGTGTGTCATCCATCACTGTCACCAGTCATACAGCATGGAGGAGTGGGAAGGTACATTCTTTGGAATCAGACAGACCCAAGAGGAAAGTTCAGCTCTTCTCTGTGCTAGCTGTCTGACCTTGGCCTTTTTTTGTGCCTGTTTTCCCAACTGTGAAATGAGCCTATTCACCACAAGAATGTAACAGGACAGGATATGTGGAGCGGCTAGCATAGGTCTGGCTCGTGGGATGCCCTGATTAAATTGTGGCTGTTGTTATCCCTACTTTCATCACTCTAGGCTTTCTGAAGTGTCTGAAGGTTCTCTGACCCCCAGGAAGATCAATGAAGGACGTTTTCAAAGAAAATCTGTAATTATTTATGTGTGTGTGATGAGAAGAGAGGGCCAGAGGGGCCCAGGTTCCTGTTGAAGGCAGGGACCATCCTATTTGTCTACATTTTCAGTGCCAGGTCCCTAAGTGCAAACATTTCATTCTCATAAGAATACCAGAGGACAACTCTTGTTCTGAGTGATATTCCCTTAAGAAGAGGTTCTTTCCTTGCCAAAAAAGAAAAAGCAACTGATCACAGGCATGGTTACTATGTACAGTTTTGTTCTTGACATTTTAAAAGATCCAGAAAAGAGCTTCAAAAGTTCATCTAAAAGTGGATAGAAAGTAGGTGTTGGGAATAAAGGCCATGAGAGAGCTGGAGTCATACACTTCAGGGAATAGAAGGTCAACAGATTCCAATGTATGAAGTGTCACAATACTGAGGCTACTCTCTTGCTTTCACCTCTATCGAATATACGGGTCCTATTGGTGATACCTTTTCTTGGATGGATGGATGATGTCTTTTCCTGGAGAAAAGGGGTCAACCAGACGACCTTTTGAGATCTCTCCCAGTTCTAAGCCTTTTGCACAAATCTGGAAGAACAAATAGAAAGCCAGCACACCGATGTGGGGGTAGTCTTTAGTTGTACCCCATTTAAAATAAGGTTGAGGTAGTTTGGAATGGTGGAAAGGGTAGGAACCAGGAGTCAGGCAAAGCTGGGTTTAAATCTGTGTCTGAGACTAACTGTTGGGCAAGTTATGGTAGTCAAAGAACTCAAGTCCAGACTTAATTGTAGCATGAAGATAATCTCTGCCTCCTAGGGTTTCTGAAAGGATTAACTAATGTTGGCAAAGCACCTAATACCCTGACTGGCACATAGTAGGCCTTTGATAAACTGGAGCTATTATTCTAGTTGGTTAAAAACATGGGTTGAATAGTTGCCTTTAAAACATGAAGAGAAGCCAGGCTCGGTGGCTCAGCCTGTAATCCCGCGCCTTCGGGAGGCTGAGGTGAGTGGATTGCCTGAGCCCGCGGGTTCGAGACCCACCTGGGCAGGCGAGACCTCATCTCTACAATAAAATAAAAAAATTAGCTGGGCGTGGTAGCGCGCGCCTATAAATCTGGCTACTGGGAAGGCTGAGGCAGAAGGATGGCCAGAGCCCAGCAGGTCGAGGCTGCTGTGGCCGGGAGCGGCCACTGCCCTCTAGTCTGGGCGACAGAGTGAGACTCCAACTCAAAAAAACAAACAAGCAAAAAAAAAAAAAAACATGAAGCGAGTGATGACATTCTGGAGACAGTTATACCACATCAGGAACATTGCATAATTCAAGTTGGTGGGCTGCCTTCCACTGACACCCTTTCGTCCCACGTCCCACAGAATCCTCTCTACAGACTAGAACTTGTCCATGCCAAAGATTGTTTGAGGGGGCAACTTATTAACTACTTTTTGTGAAGAAGCAAAGGAAATGGAAAAAAAGGTCTAAGGTATCTTGTATGAATCTGGTTCTTCTCACTGTCACCACAAGAATCAAATTAATTATTTTAAAAAGGTTTCAAAAACACTTCCAAGCATAGGGAATATATTTCACATGCCTCAAAGTTTGTGCACATCCCATTGACTTACTATTCACACGAGTATAGTAAAAATGTCAGTTACAAAACAGGTTGCAAACCAAACTGATTGTCAGAAACCGTAATGATTTTTCTCCTTCACAAATGATATAATGCTAAAAATGGAAATGATTAAGAAATTAAACAGCTCTCTTAGAGCAATGAAATACACTGATCAGAGTCCTATACTGAATAAAAGAGCTCTTATCACTATCAGATTTTTTCCATTAAATATGGCTTTTTGGTGCTACATCAATGTGATATTACATATTTAGCATTTACAGAAAGACGCTGGAGTCCAAAAGGGAGCAGCTCTGGTTTTTGTTCTTTACTAGAGGTGGGGTCTGTGGCAGGACGCCTGGAGGCTGTGGAGAATTGGAAAAGACAGAGGAAATACAAGATAGAGACATGTACACAAAGTGAGCCCCAAGGAGAATGTGGCCAGAAACGCGTTTCAGGGGCATTTCCTGAAGCCCCTCTCTGTTGCATGGAGAATCAAACTTGGCTTGGGGAGCACTTCCTGCTTCCATCAAAGGGGGAACGAGACACAGCTGACAGAACCAAATGTTACACACAAGAAAGCAGAGCAATGTACTTTGAACTAATGAAGTCATAGGAAAGAGTAGCTTATTTTTGTTGGGAGGGAACAAATGCAGGCATGACATATTGTAAAATGACTCCAGCTTCATCAGGGAGCTGGACAGGCCCAGTGTGGATCTACGAAGGCCATCACACCATTAAATACATGCTAAGCAGGAACCTCAAGTGATAATGGAGCTGACCTTTTATGACCACGATACAAGTGTTACATTGTGGGGCCATGTTGAAATTCATTGTTTCACATGCATACATTTCAAGTGGCAACAGACCACTGTGCTGCTGAAATAATCCATAGAGTCTAAATTAAAATATCTCTGTAAATTCATCACCAGGCCCATCATTTTCACGATATTTGTTTAGAAATGAGATGCAAAACGTCCTTTGAAATCTATTTCATCTACAATTACATTGTTTTTAAATCTCGTTTCCTTAAAACCACAGATATTACAAACCTAACTGTACATCATTCACAAGCAAATTCACTTATTATTATTATTTTTACATGTAGAACAATAGAACAAAAGACAAAAACAAAATGGCAACAAGGTAACAATCAAGAACATTATGGAAAGGAAAAAAAAATCCAGTAAATTCAAGGAGAAGAAAAGTATCTATGATGCTGGATATTAAGTCTAAAAGTCCTTACTATCAAGGAGATATTAAAATCATGTTTTACTCCTATATTCTCAGTTCTCTTGAAAAAACTAGTCTAACTTGTAGATTCGAATGTTCAGTGTGTAAACTACTTTCCAGGAATAGGGCAAACCCTTTCAGCGGTTTATTCAGTATTTTAGATCACTTAGATTAATGCCAGTAAAAGTCTGTTCAGAGAGTTACTGGCTTGAGAAAAAAGAGGAACTTTCAGAAATGCTTATTTCAATACCAAGAAGTAACTCAAGTGTTTAGAATATTTAGTTAATCCAATCCTATGAGGTAATCTGATGTCTGATGTTAAAAGGAACAACTACACCATGATACCTAAATTTTGAACTTAAAAAAAAAAATGTGTGCGTTTATAATTAAGTGGAAAAAAATCCTTTGCTTATCCAGATTTTAGTAACTGTAACCCATTCACTGAGAGAGATTTTAAGTTACAATGACAAAGAGAAATTGCTAAATATTTTAAGGTACTTTGACCACATTCCTACCCATATCAGTGTCCTTCCAGATTCATCTTTCTGTTACCGGACATTTCCTTCTTCTTCTTCTTTTTTTTTTTTTAAATAAAAAATAGACATTAGTGCTTTAGTTCATTTTGGAAATATGCCTTGCAAAGGACATCAGAGATATTTTTCTTTCTTTTTAAAAATGACCTTTAAATAAAAATAATAGACTCTTTAGGTAACACACAGCCCAAAGCAAACAACATTAGACTCTGCTAATATGGTCATGGGATGCCCAAAGAGACCTTCTGAAGTAGGGCGGTCACGTGCTAAAACAACTTAAAACATTCTAACAGAAGGCAAATGGAGAATCACTAAGGAAACCAGCAAGCAGAGCATCCAGAGGCTGGAGGGCATTATACAACATCCTTGTAGCAAACCTTCCCGTTCCACCAGCACTGGAGGTTTTCAACACGGTCCTTCCTCACTGGCAAGGCAGACTCTGATTTTCTTGACACCAGGAAACAATACCATTCTATTCCTAGACACAGTGCAGAACCCAATACATTTCAAGGTCATATGGCATGATTTTCGTTGATATGTGACCACCTGCTGGTTTAGAAAAGTAAATTGTACTCGAACTTGACCATGCTGCACTAGTCTTGGTTTACCTGCCATATGCAAAGCGCCTATCTTTGTGATGATCACCAAAAGTATCCCAAAGCCTGAGGGAAACGCTCACTTCATCAACAACATCCCGGGAACGCTCCAAGACCTGTGGGAGACAGAGAAAACATCCATGCTAGTGTCAGTCGGAGGCTCCCCAGGAGCAGTACGTCTGGTTCAATACCCCTCAACACCTCCACTCGCTTGCATTTAGATTCCTTATTCTGGCTGGGTGCAGTGGCTTACATTTGTAATCCCAGCACGTTGGGAGGTCGAGGCGAGAGAATTACTTGAGTCCAGAAGTGAGAGACTAGCCTGGGGAACATAGTGAGACTCTGTCTCTACAAAAAAATAAAAAAAAACATTAGCTGGGCATGGTGGTGTGCACCTGTAGTCACGGCTACTCGGGAGGCTGAGGTGGAAGGATTGCCTGAGCCCAGGAGATCAACCTGGGCAACAGAGAGAGACCCCCAACTCAAAAAAAATATAGTTTCCTTATTTCATCTGAGGCAACCTCAGCTAAGTCCTAATAAGTCCTAATTCTCTCCTGGAATCATGTGACTCAAACCCTCATTCAGGATCACAGAGTCATACTCCCAGGTTTGTGTTTTGCTTGTTTTCTCTTGTGTCACTAAAAAGGTTAGTGTTGTTTTCAATGTGAAATTTACCCAATCTCCTCCTTAAAAAAAAATCAGACTGGTAAACAGTGATGATGTGTCCTAAGGATTCCAAAGATACTGTATACCTTACCTCCTGGCAGACGCGGTACTGGTCAATCGCCCACACTGTTGGTACGTGGGTGGCCAGCAGCTGATACTGTGTGAGTGTGGTGTTACACGCTCTGGCACAGATCAAGCGTGTCTTCCCCACGGCATTGTCACCCACGACCACACACTTGATGGTTTCAACGTTGGGTCTTTCGTAGTCCATGTCAGTGTCCATTTATAAACCTCTGCAAGAAGAGAGTGGACACCACGTTAAGAATGCCCAGGCTCTGCAGAGCAACCGAAGATGCGAGGAGCACAAGCAGCTTTGCCTGGTCCAGCCAGTTCTGTGGAAGTGCCCGAGCACAGGAAAGACTTTTGGAAGTTCACACCAAGCCTAACTGACCCTCGGGTTTTCTTTTTATATCTCACACAAGTACAAAAACACCGGAATGTTATTTTGATCCTAAGCGGTTTATTCTCGTTAACATGTTATTTTCTCCTTGGTTTTCTCTAAACACAACCTGCATACTGGTGCTCCATCCGGGCACTGTCAGGTCAGCTGGCACACATTTATAACTCCCTGGCTACTCATGTCGACTGCTAACGAGACCGGTCACTTGTAGGGCTCACCTTTGTCACTGGGGTATACCTTGCCTTGGCAATACTGGCGTCCTAACCATCACAACCTCTCAATTACCCAATATCTGGTTGTTGAAAAGGAGTTTTCTGTAGATTCCAGACTATTATGGGGACTTAGAGGAAAATCAAAAGTGCAGGCTGAAAGACTATCTGACTTCAAAGAAGAGTCAACTGTGAGTCTGAATTTAATCAAATTATTTATATATATATATATTCATTCATTTATTTACATTAACCAAATTCATTTAACAAATATATATTCTCAAGAAGGCCCACTCTAAATCAAGACTTTAAAATTTAAATTGTCTTCACTTTTGTTTTCATCAAGACATCTGGAACATACCGTAAAAATGATGTTACCAGGAAAGGGAGCTACTTTGGAAACCCCCTGAAACCATCCAAGAAAGTTTAAAGAGGGTTGCTGATGAGGAGTCAAGAGAAAAAGAAAAGGCTGCTCTCAACTCGGCTTCCCCAGAAGGTCCCTCCATAGACTGGGGAGCAGACGGCTTACTGGCGGCAGCAGTACAGGAGACTGGCCGTGTATGATTTAACTAACTTCAATTATCCTTTTGAGGAAGTTGATTGTTAAACTAATAAAAACAGATAATAAGTGATAAAAGTTCATTGTTAACCTGAGAAAACTGGTTAGACGGTCATTTTTTAAAGAGTCGTTAAGATTCTAATGGCTATGATAGAGAAACTGTTCAGAGTCTACTATTATACATAACTGGGACTCAATAAGTATTTAATTCAACTGATTTGAGAAAAATGATGACTGGGATAATATGAGATTAAGGGCATAGACAGGAGTGATAGAAGGAAGACTATTAAGAAGAATTATTTTTTCACAGTTAGCACTATCTAGACATGGACTTGTCTCAGAAAGTGAAGGGAATGGAATTGTCACTGTAACGCCATCATGGGTTGGAGAATAATTTGGAAGGGATGGAGTGGAGTTATTCAAGGAACAGACGTGTGGTTAGGGGAGGATTTGATCTGTAGTTCCTACACTGTGGAAAGGCTTGAAACAGACAGTTACCTGTCTTCCACCTGGCAGATACTGATTCTGAACATCTTGGGCAGGAAAAGAAAGTCTTAAAATCTCCATTCTGATGATCAGCCAGGTGTGGTGACTCCTAAAATTGATCTTTTTAAAATTTAATGTTAAAATTCTATGGTTTGGTTAGTTCCCTGTTTAATAGTGTGGGTGGCAAAAGCATGAATTTGGTGTTAGATTGGTGATACTTAAACATACTCCAGGAAACATTTGGCAGTGTCTGGAGGAATGTTGGTTGTTGGATGGGTGGAGCTAGGGTGGGAGGGGGGTTCTACTGCTTCTAATGGTAGACGGCCAGAGATACTACTGCTAAACATACTGTAACACACAGGACAACCTCCCACAACCAAGAATTATCTGACTTCAAATGTCATAGGGCTGAGGTTGAAAAATTCTGCCTTAGATAAATGTGTTGACTCTTAGCTACCTTGCTTTCTAGTCATTTGACTTTGGGCAAGTTGCTTGTACTTTGTGGGCCACAGCCTCCTCATCTTTTAAGTAGGAATTATAATAATACTCATATCCTAATGTTGTTGTGAGGAGTAGCAAACTGATGTATTAAGTCCTCAGAGCAGTACCTCATATACTGATGGTTTCAAAAATTATAATCATGATGCTAAAGATGAATGCCTTTAGATGACAACAACATTGAGTTAAACCATAAATACAAGATGGAGCACAGCTGATCTTAAACAAAGAAGGCAGTAAAAGTTTCCAGTGGGGCCAGGGAGGAGGTCATAGTTAACCAAAAGATAAAAGAGTAGGAAAAGTGGGTTAAAAATATTTGTATGGGGCATTTCTAGATTCCAGAATAAAAATGGTAACACTTAACAGTCTCTGACAAGTTTCTGGTAATATTACCATGGTGTAGCCCGAATCAGAAAAACAGGTTTTGTTTGGAGTCTCACAACTTTGGAACCCAAGTTTCATTATTTTAAACATTCAAGTGGTGGAAAACCTTAATTTTTTAAGGGTGAACTTTATTTTTACTTTTTTTTGATAGATAAATGCCATAGAGAGCTAATGCCTAAAATTTGAGCTAGAATACTAAAAATATAGAACTGTTTATCTTGCTTGCTTGAAAACTAGCTCTGATAGCAGCCCCCAACAAAGAATACCCCAAATAATTTGAATCTCAGAAGCACTGATGAAATAGCTGTGTAGCTTTTACAGATTACTCTGAGAGGAACAGAGGCCCGTTTAGTTTTATATTAAGGTTATGATTATAAAACTATCATTACTTCACTTATTTTTAGACACATCTCATGCATAGTCCTAAAAAGAATTTCTGTGTCAAAGGTGAGAAAAACATTCATGGGTCTTCTAATCCCTGTCAATCTGCTCAAGACCAAAGTGACTGCCAAAGGTGCTGAACTCTGTGCAAAGGGGATACCATGTAAGGAAAAATAAAAGGAAAAGCAGAATTAAATATTCATAGCTGCAGATATGAAATTTCCAGGAAGCATTTGCTGAATTTACAAATACTGAAAATCTTTTATTTGGGGTAGAAGCTTCTTTTGTGGTACTCTACAAAACATTTCAAGCATGTGAAGTCACAGCCAAGGATGTTAACTCATGCTACACTTGTATTTCTGTAAATCATTTGTTCATCTGTTATACATAAACAAATAAACATTAAATTATGGTAGTCATTATAAAAAATATGCAATTTGATCTGTCTCCACTTGTTACAGGCTCTAATTTATTCATATCTAGCACTCTATGGTTGACTGAGCTCTTAGGACCATCTGGATAATGACTATCTGGCTTTAGAGTTTTATTTACCTAGAATGAAGTAACAAATACTATTCACTTAACACTGTTAATAAATTTCACCACCATAAATCCTGCTGATCTATGTGGCGATCCTTTGGCCTTTAGATACATACTTGAGGAGGTAGAAAAAGAAAAGGAAAATCTTCAAAGAACAGACACTGTTAACCTGCTACACTCTGGAGGCTCTGTCATCTCCCTACTGAACACCGACTTGACCTTTATCTCATATTTTCATGGAATTCTCAGGGCATGGATGCTGATAGTTGAAGAATCTACCTGCACGCTATCTGGAAGTCAGAAGTGGTAAGTTTAGCTGAAAATCGACACGGGGAACGGGACAACATGTGGCTTGGGAAGTGAAAGGCATGGTGGAGTGGTTCTGGTGCCCACCACCCACAAAGCTGATTTAGAAAAGCATGACCCTGCTCTTCAGGGTCTACAGAATCATCCCATCTGGTTTGATTCTCCCATGTTTGCCTGCTATGATTGCTGCCATCTCCTGGACTTCACTCCCCTCCGCCACATTCCCTGCCCGCTCAACGTTCTTGTTGTGTCCACAGGACAACACATTCCACAGCCTAATCTCATAATTTCTTCTCTTCTCCAAGGCTGGTGATCTTTTTTTTTTTTTTTTGAGTTGGAGTCTCACTCTGTCACCCAGACTGGAGTGCAGTGGCCGCTCCCGGCCACCGCAGCCTCGACCTGCTGGGCGCCGGCGATCCCTCCGCTTCAGCCTTCTAAGTAGCTAGAACTACAGGCGCGCGCTACCACGCCCAGCTAATTTTTTATTTTATTGTAGAGATGAGGTCTCACCAAGTTGCCCAGGCGGGTCTCGAACCCGTGGGCTCAGGCAATCCACTCACCTCAGCCTCCCAAAGTGCTGGGATTACAGGCTGAGCCACCGAGCCCGGCTAAGGCTGGTGATATTTACCACACTCTACCATCCATACGTTTGGGCACGTGTTGGGTATTGTTGTCATCCAGAAATATTCTACCTCTGAAATCTCAAACTTCAAAACTTCACTCTCAGAACAAAAACTCCTATCTCTACAGCCCGTGCTTGGTGAAATGAGGCCACTGCAGCAACTCCCATCAGGAGGTGCAATCTATTCCCTTCCTCTTGAATTTATGCTAAGCTTTGTGACTATTTGGTTTAAATGCAGGTGGTGGAGGTTGAGGCTGTGTGAGTTCCAGAGGCCCTTGCAGTTCCACCTTCATGCTGTTGAAATGCTGCCCTGAGGCCTCCATGTAAGGAAGCTGGCCTAGCCTAGCACTGTGAGAACTCACAATGAAAAAACTGAAAACAATGGAGGCAGCCCCACTGATGGCATCGCCAAATGTTAGGTAATGTGATGCCATCCTGTACCGTTTAGTCCAGACAACCTTCTCTCTGAATATAGTTTTATGAATGAGCCCTGATAAAACCAACAGGCGAATCACCAGCCAACCCAGAGAGTCATGAGAAATAATAAATCATTATTGCTTTTGGTCATCAAGTTCTGGAGTGGTTTGTTTACAGCAGTAACAGAAACATACCCATTATAACTTAGGAAAATTTCCAGAACCATGACTCCTCCATTAAAAAGAAAATCAGATGACAGACCCCTCTTGGGTGGATGATCTTTTCTACCTCAGGTTGATGAGTCATACCAACTTTTCTCTTCACCATCACCCTCAAGTTACTGCATTGCTTCTGTGGCAGGTAAAATAATGTCCCCCTGAATATGTCCATGTCCTAATCCTGGAACCTGTAAATATGTTTTATTATAAGGCATGAGGGAATCAGGGCTGCAGATGGAAGTAAGGTTGCTAATCAGCTGACTTAATATAAAGAGATTATCCTGGATTCTTTATGTGGGCTCAAAGTAGTCACAAACGTCCTTTAAATATGAAAGAGAAACCAGGTGCAGTGGCTCACCCCTGCAATTCCAGCACGTTGGGAGGTGAAGGTGAGAGGATTGCCTGAGTCTGGGGGTTCAAGATCAGCCTGGGAAACTGGGCGAGACCTCGTCTCTACAATAAATCCAAAAATTAGCTGGGAATGATGGTGCATGCCTGTGGTTCCAGGTACTTGGAAGCCTGAGGTGGAAGGATCACCTGAGCTCAGCAGGTCAAGGATGTAGTGGCTGTGAGTGTGCCACTCCAGCCTGGGTTACATACAGAGTGAGACTCCTACTCAAATAAAGCAAAACAAAACAAAACAAAACAAAAAACGTGAAAGAGGCAAGCAAGAGGCTTGAGTTAGAGAAAAATATGAAGACGCTGTACCGTTGACTCTGAAGAGGAAGGGGCCATAAGCCAAGGAAGGCAGGTGACCTCTAGAAGCTAGAAAAGGGAAGGTTATAGATTCTCCCCTAGAGCCACTAGAAAGAACACAGTCAGCCAACACTTTACAGCTAATAAGACACATATCAGACCTCTGATTTCTTGAACTATAAGATAATAAATGTGTTGTTTTATGCTACTAAGTTTTTAATAATTTATTACAACAGCAATAGAAAGCAAAGTAGTGTGCTTCAGCCACACAAAATGGCTTCCTTGAATTCTAAATGCTGCTTGTTACCTCAGTCCCTTTATATATCATTTTTTGTTGACAGCCCTCTTCCATTCCTTGTCTGCCTGGCAAATTCTGTTCATTCTTAAACACGTATTCAGATATTACTTCCCTTTAAAAGATTTTCTAACTACTCCTCTTTAGTCAGTTCAGACTGCCATAACAAATTAGCACAAATTGGGTGGCTCAAACAATAGTAGTTTACTTCTCACAGTTCTGGACGTTGGAAGACTGAAATCAGGGTGTTGACATGGTTGGGTTCTGGTGAGGGCTCTCTTCCTGGCCTGCAGATGGCTGCCTTCTTGCTATGTCCTCACGTAACAAGTAGAGAGAGAAAGCTCTGGTATTTCTTCCTCTTCCTATAAGGGTACCTGTCTTATCATGGAGACTCTACCACATGACTTCATCTAAGCCTAATTACATCCCAAAGACCCCACCTTCTAATACCATCGCACTGGGGGTCAGGGTTTCAGCATATGCATTTGGGGGAGGGCACAGTACATTCAATTCACACCATTCCCACTTGCCAACCCTCCTCTAATCCTTGTCTGCCTGGCAAATTCTAGTTATTCTTTAAAACTTTATTTATATATCTATTGCCTTCTCTAAAAAGCTTTCCTAACTACCTCTCCTCCCCACAGGCTAATTTACTTTCTCCTCTATATCAGTACATGGTTTTGGAAGAAGAGATTACAAACACATATTTTCCTATCTTAGCAAATGATGAAATGGTGCTTTGTGAATTTTTGTGTGCATGTGGTTTTACCTTCAAAGTGCCCATCTCATGCACTCAATGAATCACCAAGTGTTTCTGGGGTATGGCTATGTGCTAAAGTACTTAGAAGATATGCACACACAACAGCCTGTATTTTTCTGAAAAACTTTCCCTGACTACCCTCTCTAGTCCAAAGGTCCTGTACTTTAACCACAATGCGCTCCTAGGGCTAATCATGGGCAAAACAGAGATATAGTCAAATGTGACCTTAGCTGCCCTGGTCTGCTCTTCAAATCATTTCCCTTCCTGTGGTGGTACTCCACCCTACCTTCAGTCTTTGCATAGTGTTCTGTCACTCTTGTATGAGACAGGCTCCCCAGAAGTGCTGGGCATATCTACTCCCTCATACTATGCCTAGATGACCTTTAGAGTCCTGCCTCCATAATTCAGGAATGCAGGGGAACCGTGGCTGATGAAACCCAAGGTGTCCTGTTTGCTCTGGACAGGTGCACTTTAGTGTAGGGCCACAGATTGATTTCAGGCGAGTGGGCAAGCCTCCTGTAACATTTGAAATTTAGAAATTGGGAAGAGTGGGCAGGGGAAGGTTTATCATTTATTTGAGATATCTCATTAGGGGTCGCCAAATTGCTCCGAAGTACCTCACCATTGGGATATGCTGCATCTTACACCCTTACTTTTGCTGTGTCTCTTGTTATAATTACTACTTCAATCAACGCATGGTAAGCAGTCTGTTACGTGGCAAAAATCCAGGGCCCACGGATGGGCCTTTGCAATAGTTCCATTCAGCTGGTCACAGATAGTCTGAATGGTGCTATTACACAGTCACTAAATTTTCTTGTTTCTTAAAAAGGCATAGAATCTGAACTTCAAGAAATAATTGAGCTTGGTCATTGACAAATAGTTGTGCAACAAATTTTAGTGCATTTGAAGAGTTAGCTCCTAAAGAAAAACTGAACATTTTATATTATTGACAGAAACAAACGGGAAATGTTAAGAGTTGCATAATAACTACAGCCAACAGCCAAGTTTTGACTGTGCAGATTTCATTATGCTGACCTTTTTTTTTTGATTTGGAGTCTCACTCTCTCACCCAGGCTAGAGTGCAGTGGCATGCTCACAATCACCGCAGCCTCGACCTGCTGGGCTCAGGTGATCTTTCTGCCTCAGCCTTCCAAGTAGCTGAAACTACAGGCGAGTGCTACCACACCAGACTTGTGTTTTGACTTATTGCAGAGTTGAGGTCTCACCAAGTTGCCCGGGCTGGTCTCGAACCCCTGAGCTCAGACATCCTCTCACCTGGGCCTCCCAAAGTGCTTGGGATTACAGGCTTGAGTCACAGTGCCCAGCTATCCTGAGCTTTTAATCACCAGTCATAGGCAGGCAGAAGCTGTTTTATATATAAAATAAACATCTCAGCTGGAATAAGGAATGGGTCCAGAGACACGAAAGAGATACAAGGGCTAGGATGGACTTCCCTAAATCAAAACTTCACAGAATTGTTATCTTCAGGATCCCACAGCATTCCCTCATTTAAGTCAACAGAATTCATCACTTAAATCAATATTATTTTTCCAACTGAAAGTTTTGATTAATAAAAGAAAACAGGTAAGTAACAGAAAGGACACTGCACAGAAGTCCTGCATAGAAGAGCCAAATAAAGAAGAGCCACCTCCCAATGACACAGAAGCCCCCTTTCATGCATCCACTCATTATTCTCACCAGAGCCCTGTGACAATGAAGACCCATACAAAATCATGGTCTCCATTGTTTTTAAAACTCAAGATCAGTCAGTAAGGTGAGCCAAGATTAGAAATAAACTTTCTTTTCTATCTACTGCCCTTAATAAACACTGCCTTAGTTGAAAAAATATAGAAGAGATCAAAAACTTAAAGACACATGAAAATTCCAGGATGGATTTCTAAACCACTCTAAGTGGACTGTGTATTGGGATCTGGACACATGGGTCTACTTTATTCTACAAATATGCCAAGGTCCTCTCTTTTGATGACTTTGCCTATGCCATTACTTCTGCTCAAATTCCTTTTTCTCAGGCCCTTAACCTATCTACTACTGAAATTGTTCCCTACCTGCAGGACCCAGGCTGTCTTAATTACAAAATTATAAACTGAGCCCTTACTGATTGCCAGGCCTACCAGTGCACAGTGGCATATAAGCCAGGGATGGTTCACAGCTGGTTGGGGAGAAACAACAAAACACATAGACAAATGCATAATCACAAATTTTGTTAAGTTCCTTAAAGGAAAACAAAAGGGAGTTGAGAGAATATAATGGATGGAAAGCTTGCAGGGCAGACCAGGGGCCCTCTCAGAGGAGTCCCTGTTTCCTGCTATCTGGAGAATGAGAAGGGCCCAGCCATGAGGTGGGATAGGAAACAGGCCTGGCGAGTGCGAGTGAGGGGAATTGGAGAGAAGGAAGATTAGAAAGGTACGTGGGGACAGATCACACACAGCCTTTCAGGCCACAGTCAGGAGTTTGGATTTTATTCTAAATGCAGTGTTCAGGCAGCAGTGTGAGAACTTCTAATTTGCTTTTTAAAACAATCACCTATATCACCAAGACTGCTGTATATCATGAGGTAAGGGAAACAATGACAGAAGAATTGATTAGGAAGCTCTTAGATTCTCTAGGAGGGAAAGGATGGTGCCTCTGACCAGGGCAGAATCAGCAGAGATGGAGCCAAGTAGACAGGTTTAAGTTACATTTTAGAAGGTGCACTTTAAACATCCTTCCTTTATACCATCTCCCAGGGTCTTTATCAGATTCTGATTTGGAATAGAGATTACTAAATTTATTTATATGCATCCCACTCCACCCCACCGAGATGATAAAGTTTTGGCAACAGAAACTATTATTCATCTTTAAATACTCATATCTTTTCACAGTGCCTAGCCCATGTGTGGCTTTCAATAAATGATTGTTGAATTGAGTATAAAAACATATAGCCACTCCACCTTTCTTAGAAAAACTTCCACCTGGGGCTGGCAGAGAACATGCACACAACTGTCTCTGGTAACTGATCATTTTTTTTTGAGTTGGAGTCTCACTCTGTCACCCAGACTGGAGTGCAGTGGCTGCTCCCTGCTACCGCAGCCTCGACCTGCTGGGCTCCAGTGATCCTTCCGCTCAGCCTTCCAAGTATCTGGAACTAGGGTGTGCGCTGCCACGCCCAGCTAATTTTTGATTTATTGTAGAGATGAGGTCTCGCCAAGTTGCCCAGGCGGGTCTCGAACCCGCGGGCTCAGGCAGTTCACTCACCTCAGCCTCCCAAAGGCGTGGGATTACAGGCTGAGCCACCGAGCCCGACTTGGTAACTGATCATTAAGTCCCACAGCCTTGAAAGAAGAACTGTGGCTAAGCCTGCAGTTGGTGAGAGGAACACCTTGAGGGACATCTGTGTGGCCCACCACACGAGCAGTGTTTGACAGATTGCTCGCCAACAGGAAGAGCATCAGTAACCATGGGAACCACCAGGGACTGAGGACCAAGCCCCTCCACCAAGTGGAAATGAAGGGGCAGGGCCGGTGGGGTGGAAGGACAGCCCCAATATATGCAGGCAGGCACACCTAGGGCTGAATTTCACTTAGAAAAATAAAGGAATGTGATCATTTATTTTGTTCTAGTTTCTAGAGCCAATTTTTACATCTTAATAATATTTACATATAAGGGTCTCATAAAGTTCTCTTCCACTTTTGGACTTTAACATCCTAATTCAAGGGATTCTCAACCCTTTCTCCGCAAGTCACCACGTGACTGGAAAAGAAAGGAGAAAGGGAGGCACATGGACCCACTGTATCAGGAGAATGATTTATAACTAATATGAAAGTCAGTCAGTCAGTCAGTCGATACCTTAAGGGGCCACATCACAAAATGAAATTAGCTGGACTTCAAGGTAAGATAGCAATGAAGGCACAGATGCCTTGGACCCACCCCCCCACCGCCAACATTTCACTGGAATCAGCCTTATTCCATACAGATAGCAGATTTTACAACAGTACCAGAAACTAACCACCAGAAATAACCATATACTAGAACCTGAAGGGTTTCTGGCAAAGCCACGTTCATGGACCAAGAGAGGAAGTCACCGAAGACCAGCAAACTTCCCATTTCCACTGGGAAAAGAACTGGCCTGGAAAGTAGACAGGAAGTTCTTCACCTCTTTACCACCGATGCCTGTGATCTGGAGTAATGACAGCCGGACTGACTGTATACCAGGGTGGAAAGAGAGAAGGATGTGGAGCCACTGGGAAGCCATCGGGACACCAGTATGCTGTCATCAGCATGGAGTAATTCTGATGATGGCCCAGGGAGATGGAATGGAGTATGGAAGACTCTGTTCTGTTTTGCCTCCTCCAACTTGCTTAATTAGGCCTTTTCAGTTGACACTGTGACTGACTAATTGATCATGTGGGCTAATTCAACAACTAGTGGGGTGAGAAGGTGCTGTCCCTAAGACTGAACATTAGTATAACTTCCATGTCACATTCCTCACTGTTGCCCTTATTTCACCCTCAAAAGCTCTCTCAACCCACATCATATTGAGTAGCTTGTGCTGGAACTAGCTGGTTTGCTAGGACTATTATAGAGCTATACCTTGGTCTTTGACAGAGTCAATAGTTATCCAAGTATCTGGAATATACTTCAACCCTCAGTCATCATGAATCCTTTTTTATATGGATTGAGTAAACAGAGACCATTACACATACGATCTATTCAAAACCCTGAAGCATGAAAATGTTCAAGCAATTACATAGAGACATAGAAGAAAGCTGTTTCACTTAAATAATTTGATATGCTATATAAAATAGAATTTTTAAAAATCTGATACATGTTTCTTAGTCATGTTATCTTTTAATGCATGCATATAAACTACTAACAGATGAGATTATAAGTAGGTAATAGAACAAGATAAAGTCCAGGTATACATGAAATACAAGGTAGCCAAATTAAAACCCATACTGGCAACAGTAAATAGTAGACTTGAAAATATAGTACAATTAATTAGTCAGGTACAGGACAATGAAAAGTTCTTTCTAAATCCAGAAGTAAAAATCATTTGAAAATGATGTGATGGAAGATAATAAAGAGATTGTCAAAATGCAGTCACCTAAATAATATGTGTTCCCAAAGAATTAAGGGAAAAAATATGATTTAATAAAACAAAATATTCCCACTATGAAGAGTAGCAAGGGGCAGGGAGGAGGAAAAGAAGGAGGAAAAAAAAGACTCCAAAACTATGTATTTTTTTCAGTAAAATGTTTAAATATCAAAGGCAAAAAAATAACTGTATATGAATCCCACAAGTATCCTAACAAAACATCTTACAAAACTAATGACCAAAAACATTTTCTATAAAGAAATAATATGGATGACCATAAGTTTCACCTATACACTATTTAAAGATGATTTATCAAACACATACAGAAATGTTTTAAAACACATACACTTCCTTAAGGATGGAAAAAGATATTCCATGCAAATAGAACCCCCAAAACAACCAGAAGCAGCTATACACAGACAAAACAGATTTTAAGATAAAAGCTATAAAAAGAGACAAAGAAAGTCATTATATAATCATAAAGGGGTCAATTCAGCAAGAGGATATAACAATTGCAAATATATGTAGGCATCCAATGCTGTTACAACCTGACTGGGTTCTTATGCCCGCTGTCCAGAAAAACGAAGATGGATGCAGCCATGACAGTAAAGAAAGAGTTTAATATCACAAAGTTGCTGAGTGAGGAAGACAGGAGATATTTCTTGAATTTGCTGCCCAGAGAATTCAGAGGGTAGGGCTTTAAAAAAGAATTTGGTGGGGGGAGGGGCTAGGGACTGCTGATTGGTTGATGATTTCATGAGGGGTGTTGAAACAGTCTTCCCCAGAGTCAATTTCTGTGAAGGGGTGTAACAGGACTGGTGGAGTTAGTTTCCTGTTGGTAGGTGTTCTGGGCCTGCCTGGGGTCTCAGGTCCATCAGAGAACAAAGTCTGAAAAATATCTCAAATACCATTCTTAGGTTTTACAACAGATGCTATCTATAAAGCAAGTCCTGTGACAATGAGCTACTGACCCTTGGGCAATGAGCCATCTTAGAGGTAGTTTGGGAGGAAGGCATGCCAGGGGCCCTAGAGATTAGAGCTGCTTTTGTCCTTCAATCTCTGGGATGTTTTAGGACCATTATTTAAGGGAAAATATGTTGATCAGCCTAGTGGAGTTGCTTCCTTTCTCCCCAGGGGTCAGGACCTGAAGATAATCAATTGTCCTCCATTGGAGTGAAAGTAAACTTAGAAACAACAGATTTGTTAAATTCTAACCACAGCTGCAGTTTTTCAGTGTTTGGATCTCTTCCACAGTTTTTACCCCATGGCCTGATAGTAATATCATATAGGCCATTTTCATCTCCTCCTTGGGTCTGAGCAAACCACATTCCTGAGGTATAGGCTAATGAGAAGAAAAATGGCCTAGGACCATTTTTGTATTTACTTGTGTTCAGCAAGAGATTTGCATGAGGAAGACATTAGTAACTGACTTAACTGAAGTACCCATGAGAATGGCTCAGAAAACCAGTCGGACATGAGATCTATGGTAGAGAGCTGGTGCAGCCATGCGGCTTGTTGGGATATTTTGTCTATTTGGGTTTCCACTTCTCCTGAGGTGTTTATATAGGTGCAGTAGGTGGTATTAATAACGCACAGACCTCCCTGCCTCTTGTTAGCATAAACTCCTTAGTTAGGAACCAATATCCCTAGAAGACTTTACTCCTGGGTGTCCTGTCATTCTCCTGGCAGCCCTCTCCATAATCTGTAGAGAAAGGAGCAAAGACTTTCATCATCTGAATGGGCAGAGAAAGGTATCATGAAGTATTCCAATAAACAAGAGCTTTTCTATGCTTTACTGTTCAAATAATGATGAACTCATCTTGTAAAGTAGAGTATGACCTCCACACCATAAACAAAAGTATACTCAGAGGACACACAGGTAATGCCTCCAAGTATCTATTCATTAATATGCTCATTTGTAGGGAACATGGACTATATGAACTTAAGCCAGGGAAGAATTCAGGATTCAGTCCAAATTGTAGAAAATAACCAGAACTCAAAAATAATGAACAAGAGAATCTAATAATAGGTGTAGTGTAGTTTCTTTTGCAACATAATTTTCTCTCTCCAGTCCTCTATTTTTATTAAAGACAAATCATAGTAGGACCAATTTATTTGTAAAATAGGCTTTAGTCCCACTATTTGTATATTTGTCTGATCATTTGCATAAAGTGCAGTAAGAATAATTATTTGCCAATAGTCTCTTTTTAAGTTGATTTTGCTGGAATTTTTTTCATAAGGAATCTCAGATTAGACCTTCTAAAGCCTCTCAAGACCAGTCAAGGATTTATTTGAGCCTGCTGATACCTGTATGAATTGAGTGAATTCCTTTCTTCTTGAGGTCCCAAAATAACCTGGGGTTCTTGTGTCTGTTAGTGAGTGGCTTCCTTTACTCACCACAGGTCTGGAGCCCCGTAAAGGAGCTGACCAGGTATGCAGCCAGTTTTTCTAAGGGGTTTTTTAATCAGCTCTAAATTTATAGATCTCAATTCCTCAGAGCAGTCTGCTCATATCTGAAATGTCATTCCAGTCAAAGCCTTGGCAAAATAACCAGCGTATCCAATATGTCCTGTTACAAAAGAAAACAGATTCTTATTTAATTTATGCAAATAACTAGATTGCCATAAATTATACTCAAAAATAGTTTCCAAATTCTAGAGAAATCAGGTAGAGAGAAAAATGCTTCAGATTTTGTTCACAAGAGTATGTTTTACTCAATTGTTAAAAGCTATAAATAGCTCAAAAGGAAAAAAAGAAAAAAAGGTTTTCTTGATTCTTAAAAACAAAACAAAAAGAATCAACAATTTTTTTTTTTTTTTTTTGAGTTGGAGTCTCACACTGTCACCCAGAGCGGCCACTGCAGCCTTGACCTGCTGGGCTCCGGTGATCCTTCCACCTCAGCCTTCCGAGTAGCCGGAATTACAGGCATGCACTACCACGCCTGGCTGATTTTTTGTAGAGATGAGGTCTCGCCAAGTTGCCCAGGCGGGTCTTGAACCCACGGGCTCAGGCAATCCACTCACCTCAGCCTCCCAAAGCGCGGGATTACAGGCTGAGCCATTGAGCCTGGCTGAATCAGCAATATTCTAAATAAAAGGTCATGCAAAATTATTTCATTTTTCTATTAGTTCGGTCTATGTAATTAACTCTTCCTCCATACTGGGTCATTGATCCTCATGAATACATCAATTATTTGATAAGAGTCCTGGAATATTTTCTAGTCTAATAGCACAATCTCTAAAGTTACAGAAAACTGCATTGAAGAGCACCCATCAGAGTCTATAGGTGGTTATAAACCATTTCTTGAAGGGGATTAAAGTAGAATAATAATCATGGATGACAAAAGTCTTAAATTTGGTCAAATTTAAAAACTGACAAGAGAATTTGGTTATTTTGTGGCATATAACAATTTAACATAATAATAATGATTACTGATTACACATGTTTTGACATGTCAGGATTATAGAAATCTTATACAATTTGGGACTAATAACACATATAGATATAACAAACATCCTTTTATATTTGACAATGCTTCCTATATGATGCTAATATATCAGATAAACCAAACATGTCTCCCTTCGACTTTAACAAACCTAATATCAAAAAAGTTTAAAAAGGTCAGAAAGGTTGAATTTAGAACCTAAAATTTTGATATTGGTAAGGTTTTAAAACATTCAATATCGCAAAATAGAATTTCAGGTCACTATAGCATAGTCATTCATTTAGCTAAAGATTTCAAAAAGGCAAACACTTTTTCTCTGATAGAGATTCAGTTTCTCAAGCAATAAGACCTAATGAAGATGGCATGAGCCCAACAAATCTGTCTCCCTCTCTCTCCTTTTTACCCCGTAGTTTATTCAAAAGGGTTAACAAAAGTCTTTTATTAGCTCTTATTAGTATTATATGAAGATTGTTCAGAAGAAATATCAAATTTTACCTTTGTATAGGGTATTCTCAATATTAAAGCTGATTTAACTCTAAGTCCTTATAAACAAACCCATTTCATCTTAATTAATTTGATCAGAAGGTAAGATTTCTGCAAATTTTTCATAACCTTTTATAATTTTCAATTAGAGAATAGATCAATGCTCCAAGAAAACCCTGTGATTCCTACACACAAGGGTCCAGGCACTGACTTTGCATCAGTATGCTTTTGATATTAATGTTTAATCATAAACAACCTATGAATTAATTTTGTTTCTCAAAACTGGGCCTTACAACTCACATGCTCAATCCTTACACAATAGTTCCTGGACCTAGAGGGATTGAATAATTTCTGTTCCTGTGTCTCAAAATGGCAGTTCGTTTTGACTGTTGCCTTTTTCCAGGTCTGAATATGAGAGGCCCTGATTGGTGTGATTTAGCAAAGTTACTACATTTTTCAGACCAAAGAGTCAAAGCCCAATAGCTTCATAGCACAAATATTACTTAATAGGATGCTTACCAAAGATGTTAAAAGGCTCAGAACATTTAATCAAAACAGAATCACAGATCATTGTAAAATAAGTTATTCATTTAATCAAAGTGATAATTAAAAACTTTAAAAGCAATACAGAAAGTTGCATGGATGCAAAAACTTAAATTCTTTTAAAATTCAGTTTTCCTAAATGATTAAAAAAAAAAAACTAATGATGATGACATAGGAATTAGTTCGATAAAATATAAAATCTGATCTTAGGCCATTTAGTAAGAGGAAAAGAAAGACTTTCTGCAAAATAATTGTTTCTCCTTATGGGGGAGCCATATAGAAAACCTTGAAAGTTGAATTTGATGAAAAGGGTACTTGAATTAATCAGACCCAGAAAGAGTGTAACCAGGACCATGAGTGAGACAAGAAACTAGAAGAGTAATAACTTGAATAAGGCAATAAATGGCTCCTAGTAACAGTATGAAAAGTGTTCTGATTACATGGAACAATTGAGACATAACAAAAAAGCCAAGAGTACAGAATCAAGTTATATTGTTACATTGCTGAAAAACATTACTTTCTACAGAAAGTTTATTACTTTAAAAATAAACATTCCAGCCGGGCTCGGTGGTTCAGCCTGTAATCTTGCGCTTTGGGAGCTGAGGTGAGTGAACTGCCTAAACCTGCAGGTTCGAGACCTGCCTGGACAACTTGGCAAGACCTCATCTCTACAATAAATCAAAAATTAGCCGGGCGTGGTATGCGCACCTGTAGTTCCAGCTACTTGGAAGGCTGAGGCGGAAGGATTGCTGGAGCCCAGCAGGTCAAGGATGCAGTGGCCGGGAGCGGCCACTGCACTCCAGTCTGGGTGACAGTGAGACGCCAACTCAAAATAAAATAAAATAAAATAAACATTCCAGCATCAGTTCACAAGAGCAGTCAGAACCAGAGGAAAAGATTATGGGAACAGATGAAACAGTTGAAGGAGAAAGTTATCTCAGAATCAATGCCTAAAACTCTTGTGTAAGATCTTGTCTCATATAAAATTCTTTATAACCTTCTGTATTAAAAATATATTTTCATATCCATAATTTTTTCATATCTTTCTCTTCTATTTTCTGGTTCCTTTCTTCCTCATTTCATAAATAAACTTCATAAGTCTGTATTTTGAATCAACTTTTAGATAACTTCTGAATTAGACAAAATTAACTCTTCTGCAATAAAGCACATCTTATTTGGCATATTTTATATATAAAATTAAATTATATTTTACTTGGAACTCTTAATCTCAGTAACCTTATATTTTGGTGAGAAAACTATGAAGCAAGAAATCTTCAACTGTCTATCAGAGATGAGCATTTCATAGGTGAGATTATTCCATAATGTTATTTATTTATTTATTTTTTATTTGGAGTCTCACTCCTTCACCCAGGCTGGAGAACAGTGGCACATATGCTCACGGCCACCCTGGCATCGACCTGCTCTGGCGATCCTTCTGCCTCAGCCTTCCAAGTAGCTGGAACTACAGATGCACACTACCATGTCCAGCTATTTTTTTTATTGTAAAGACGAGGTCTCCCCAAGTTTCCTGGGCTGGTATCAAACCTGTGGAGTCAGGCAATCCATTCGCTGTGTCCTCCCAAAGTGCTGGGATTACAGGCTGAGCCACCGAGCCCGGCCTGAGAATATTCCATAATTTTAAAAATCATTCTTCTTCATATTGAAACCCTTTCTTAATCTGAAATAAAAACAGATATCGACTGAGCATCTAAAATGATTACAAGATTTTAAATTACACAAAACTCTCACAGCATTTACCTCATTTTATATTTTATTCACTTTTAGCAGTTTATCTAGATTACTTATGAAAACTGAGATATTAGACAAAGCTAGTTATTATTTTCTTATTGACCATTTTACCGAGGAAAAAAACATGATGTAAGTAAATTTCAGTTAAGATAGCCAGAAAAAGCATTTTGAATAAAGGCATGACTTATGAGTTTCAAACAACAGGCAGACATCTTTACAAATGGAGATCTTCTGAAAGACGTCAAGTTTCTTAATTATAGGCTTTAGGGTGGGGCCCTTTAAGGGTAGGGCCAAGATAGCATGTGTTCTTTTAAATATACAGAAAAATGACTAATAATCATTTATTGTAAGCAACTGTCAGTCATCTCTAAAAATATATTTATTTTATATACTAAGGTCAAATATTTAATAATATTAAGTGCTTTGTTACCTCCCAAAGTCAATAAGATCAGATAAAACAATGCAAAAGAGAGCAGAACTGAAAAGAACCTCCCTATAGTTCTTGAGACCCCCCCAAAGAAAGCAGGAGATCCCCAAAAGGAGTGAATGCCGCCTTTATTCTGAATTCTTTAAGGGATTGGAGTGATTAGAATCCTACTCTAGATCTTTTTTTAAATAATCTGGTACCAAAGATGGCAATAGGAAGGAAGGAGGAAAGGAAGCAAAGAGATAAACTAGACACATGGATTTCTCTCTCTCTTTTTTAAAGCTTTCAGTCAACTAAAAAATTTCCCAAAACAGGATTCAAAAGGAGAAAAGACATAAAGGCTTTTAATGTATACATACATTTATATTTATACATAACTTGAACATTGGTTTCTAACTGAGCTGACTTTTAACTAGAGAGCGCTATAAAAAAAAGAAAGAAAGAAAGAAAAATAACCTTCAGATTTTAGCCAGGACAAACAGCTAATATTTTCTGGCTTTTAAACTTTCTCTTTCTCTCTCTCTCTCTCTTTTTTTTTACTGTAAGAATCCTCCCAAGTGTCTTAACCAAGGTTATGATTTAACTATGATGCACCTCCAAAGAGGTAGCAAACAGTTCCACGAGATCAGAATCACCCCCAAAGGCAGCTCAGAGAAAGGACAACTTGGATAGCCATAAGTGAAGTGCAACCCACATTTTGATTTACCCATATTCCCTAGGGTCTCAGTGACTTGCGTGATCTCCTACAAAGACCCCCAAATCCCGTGTCTTCCCACAGATGGAACACAGGAAATCAAAAGCTGTCTACAGAAGGGAAAAAGATCGATGACCAAAGTCACAAATATCAAACCAGAAAGGACTCATTTCATAGCTAGGAACTGAACCCGGGCCCCAGACAAGAAAGGGCTATCTACTAAGCTACAGGGTGCTGCGGTTATCCAATAAGCAACCTACGAGCAGTTTTGAGCTTGCAAAGGATTTTAACTTTGTTTTAAGTTGAATTTTATTCTTTAATTCAAGAGAATTTGTAAGGCAATAACATTATTAAGTCATACGAAATCTTTTCTCTCATTGATCTTAAATTCGGAAAGGAAAAAGGATTTTTACCATCTGCCCAACTAGAGTCCACAGAGAGAGAGAAACCAGGAGTCTGACTGATACCAAATTCTTACCTTTTTGCTGGCTTGTCAGACTCCTATGCTGCCCTCCCAGCCACTTCCAGAAGAGCAGAGCACTTTGGTGACCCCACTCACTACAACACAGGAGGAGGGGAGCCAAGCTGTGTTATCAAAGAAAATCATCCTTTTCTGTTTCTTGGGATAACAAGCAAAAAGCCTCCTAATTTGCAAGATGCAGCCCCAAGACAGCTGCATGGGGAACCCAATTAGCATTTCCCATTCCAGCTGGAGCAACACAACATAGTCATGAGTCTTTCTGCCCAATGCTTAAATTTGCCTCCTGTTGGCCCCTGTCATCTTTGATCCACTCAAGGTGGGGAAGGATGACCTCCAACTGAGAGTTCAACTGCTGGTCTCTAGGCAAGATGGAAGAGCAGACAGTCACTCGGAGTTAAACCTGCTGAGCTTTTATCACCAGCTCCTCAGGGCTCATCAAATGTGATTGACCAGAAAAACAAAGCAAGCATACATATATTTAACAAAATACAGACATTAATGACACACACACAATGAGACAAAAACAAACAAAAGGCCTTTGGAAGGCCAGATTTCAGCTGGAACTAGATGTTTTCTTTTGACCAAGTCCCTGTTCTCATCCAACTGGAGAAGTCTCCCCAAACTATACAACCTAGGGAAACCCAACCAGAGTCCACAAAGGGGCCATGGTGCCTCCAAAGAGGCCACCAGAGACCTTCCCTATTATTTAGGGAGAGCTGACCAGATTAGGAGAAGGAAGGGAGCTATTAGTAACACTTTGAATACTTACCCAAAAAGACATCTTCTAGTTCCAGAAAATGTTTCTCTACCGTAATAAAGCATAGCACCGTAGGTCGGTGGTGCCTTGCCAGCAAAGATGGCACCAGAGGCAACTCTCAGTTCAAAAAAAAATCTGGTAAACCACTTAGGTATGCCTCTGGATCTTCCCTATCAGCAAGTGGCTGGTGAGCTGTGGGCAAATGACTTAATATGAGGCGATTCCAGACAAGCTCCCCAAATTTGTTATAACGTGCCATTTGCTATGCCTGCTGCCCCCAAAACCAAGATCTGATGCAGCTGTTACAGTAGAGAAAGTTTAATATCACAAAGCAGCTGAGTGAGGAAGACTCCAATATGCTGCCCTGAGAATTCAGAGGCCAGAGCTTTTAAAAAGTTTGGTGAGCAGGGGGTTATGGACTAGTGATTGGTTGATGATGTCATGGGAGGAAGTTGAAACTGTCTTCTGCTGAGCCAATTTCTAGGAAGGGGTGTCACAGGAGAAGTGGAACCAGGTTTTTGGTGTGTGTTTTGGGCTTGGGTGGGGCCTCAGGATTATCAGAGTACAAAGTCTGAAAAATATCTCAAATATCATTCTTTGGTTTTGCAATAGATGCTACCTATAAAAGCAAGTCCTGTGTCAATCAGTTACTGGCCCTTGGGCAATGAGCCATTATAGAGGTAGCTTGGGAGGAAGGTATGCGGGATGTGGGGTCCCTGGAGATTAGAGCTGCTTTTGTCCTTCAACCTCTGGGATGTCACAGGCCTATTGTTTAAGGGGAAATATGTTTACAAGCTTTGGGGGTTGCTTCCTTTCCCTCTAGGGGTCAGGACATGAAGATAATCAATTGCCCTCTACTGAAGTGAAAGCAAATTTAGAAACAACAGATTTATTAAATTACCATAGCTGCAGATTTTCAGAGTTTAGGTCTCTTCTACTGCTTTTTCCCCATGACCTGATATTAATTTTATATAGGTGGTTTCAATGCTGGGGCACCCAGATATATATAAAGCAAATATTATTAGGCCTAAAGAGAGAGATAGACCCCAATACAATAATAACTGGGGAATTCAACACCATAATTTTCAACATTAGACAGAAAGTCAACAAAGAAACAAAATTAATTTGCACTATAGACCAAATGGACTAATAGACATTTACAGAATATTGCATCTAATTGCTGCAGATACACATTTTTTTCAGCACATTGAACATTCTCCAGGATAGACTATATATTAGGCCATAAAACAAGTCTCAGAAAATTCAAAAAATTGAAATAATATCAAGCATCTTTTCTGACCACAATGAAATAAAACTAGAAATCAATAACAGGAGGAAATTAAACAATGTGCTACTGATGATGATTGGATCAATGAAGAAATTAAGGAGGAAATTTTAAAATTTCTCGAGACAAACAAAAACGGAAACACAACATTCTATAACCTATGAGATTCAGCAAAAGGAAGTTTATAGCAATAGATGCCCACATCAAAAAAGTAGAAAAACTTCAAATAAACCTCAAAATGCATCTTAAAGAACTAGAAAAGCAAGCACAAATTAAACCCAAAATTAGAAGAAGAAAAGAAACAATAAAGATTTGAAAAGAAATAAATGAAATTAAGATTAAAAAAGATCAAAAGAAATGAAAAGTTTGATTTTTAGAAAAGAAACAAATTGGCAAACCTTTAGCCAGAATAAGAGAAAAAAGAGAGAAGATTCAAATAAATAAAGTGAGAGGAGAAAAAGGAGACATTACAACTGATAACACAGAAATTCAAGGAATCATTAGAAACTATTATATACAACTATATGCCAATAAATTGGAAAATCCAGAAGAAAAGGATAAATTCCTAGACACAACCTATACCAAGATTGAATCAAGAAAAAATACAAAACCTGAATAGATCAATAGAAAGTAACAGGATAGAAGCAGCAATAAGAAGTCTCCCATCACAAAAAAGTATTGGACCTGATGGCTTCACTGCTGAATTCTACCAAATCTTTAAACAAAAGCTTATATCAATTGTACTGAAATTATTCCAAAAAATCAATAAGGATGGAATGCTTCCAAACTCATTCTATGAGACCTATTACCCTGATATCCAAACCAGACAAAGATACAACAAATAAAACTACAGGCTAATATTTCTGATGAACATAGATGCAAAAAATCCTCAGCAAAATACTAGCAAATCAAATTCAAAGACACACTAAAAAGATTATTCATCAGGATCAAGTGGGAATTATTCCCGGGATGCAAGGATGGTTCACTGCAGTCTCTGTCAAAATACCATTGACATTCTTCATAGAAGTAGGAAAAAAATCCTAAATGTATATGGAGCTACAAAAGACCCAGAATAGCCAAAGTAATCTTGAGTAAAAAACAAAGCTGGTGGTATCACATCACCTAACTTAAACTACATAGATACAGCAACCCAAACAGCATGGTACTGGTACAAAAACAGACACATAAACCAATGGAACAGAATAGAGAACTCAGAAATAAATTCATACATTTAAAGCCAATTTATTTTTGACAAAGGTGCCAAGAACATAACACGGGGGAAAGAACATCTCTTTAATGGTGCTGGGAAAACTGGATATTCATATGCAGAAGAATAAAACTAGACTCCTATTTCTCACCACAGATAAAAATCAAATAAAAATGGATTAAAGGCTTAAATCTAAGACCTGTAACTATGAAACTGTTAGAAGAAAACATTAGGGAAACACTTATGCCCTGGACATTGGTCTGGGCAAAGATTTCCTGAGTAAGACCTCAAAAGCACACATAACCAAAGTAAAAACCCAAATGGGATTACATCAAGCCAAAAAGCTTCTGCATAGCCAAGGAAACAATCAACAAAGAGACAACCCACAAAACAGGAGAAACTATTTGCAAACTACTTATCTGACAAGGGACTGATATCTAGAATATATAAGGCACTCAAACAACTCAATAGGAAACAATTCAATTTCAAAATGGGCAAAAGATCTGAATAAACATTTCTCAGAATAAGACATACAAATGGCCAACGGGTATAGAAAAAATGCTCAACAGTGCTAATCATCAGATAAATGCAAATCTAAACTATAATGAAATATCCATTCACCCCAGTTAAAATGGCTTTTATCAAAAAGACAGGCAATAGTGGCTAATAGAGAGAATGTATAGAAAGGACAACCCTTACACATTGTTGGCAGGGATGTTAATTACTACATGTACGCTATGGAGAACAGTATGGGCGTTCTCAAAAAACTGAAAATAGAACTTTCATATACTCTAGAAATTCCACTGATAGGTATATATCCAAAAGAAAGAAAATTAGCATACTGAAGAGATATTTTTGCAGCACTATGCATAATAGCCAACATACAGAATCAACCCACGATACAGTGTCCACCAATGGGTGAATCAATAAGGAAAATGTGGTATGTATACACAATGGAATATTTTTCAGCCTTAAGAAAGAATGAAATCTTGTTACTTGCAACAACATGGAGGGAATTGGAGGACATTATGTTAAAAGAAACAAGTCAGGCACAGACAGGGCAAATATCACATGTTTTTACTAATATGTAGGAGCTAAAAAGAAACATTGAACTCATGGAGATAGAGAATAGAAGAAAATAGAATGATGATTACCAGAGGATGGGAAGGGCAGCAGAGAAGGAGAAATAAAGTGGGAATGGTTAATGTGTACAAAAATACAGTTACATAAAAGGAGTAAGACCTAATGTTTGGTAGCACAATATGGTGACGATAGTTAATAATTTCCCATATAATTCAAAATAAAATAATGGAATTGGAATGTTTCTAACACAAAGAAATGATAAATGCTTGCAGCAGTGAATTTTTTTACTCAGATTTAACTATTACACCACACTGAATGCTTGTATCAAGTCATCACATGTACCCCATAAACAAGTACAACCAGTATATATTCATAATAACTAAAAAAAAAAAATTTGTAAAACAGATTTTTAAAACAGATCTTTGAAAGAAAATAACATGACACAAGTCCGAATTGGATCAAACTGATATTTATGTGAAAGCAACATAAAGCTATTTTTAGGTCTCAAGGGTTCAGGGGGTAAAAACCCAAGTTCCCTTGAGGAAACTGCTCTAAGACACTAGCCAAAACACCCAGAGATAATGAAATTAAAAACTAAAAACAAATAAAAGGGATTTAAGCTTTCAAGAACTGTGGAAACCAAAACCAACTGAAAATGTAAGATAGCCTACAGAGTTATTTTGAATTTGGTTACAAAATTGCATAGAAAAATTATCTGTAAAAGATAATCAAGAAGGCCAAAAAAAGGGTATTTCATAGTAAAAGTAATAATGAACCTTCACAGACCAAAAGGCATATAATGAAATGAAGAAAATTTAGAAGGATAAGGAGAATTCATAAAAATAATGGAAACATATGGGATGAAAAATCAGAATAAATTGACATCAGATAAAGAAAGTGAAAATGAACAACCACACGGGGAATATTTGAATAACAAATACAAGGGTTAAATTAATACGTATTCCACATTTTAAAAAACCTATAAAAAGATAATGCAGGCTTTTTTTCAAGTGTTCTTGGCACATTTATAAAAGCCAACCACATACTGGGCTATAAGGACAAAAATCCCCCAAAGCATAAATTGTATCAACCAAATTCTCTGGTCACAGAGAAGTAAATGAAACAATCTAAAGGAAGAGTTTTACAACAGCAAAAAAAAAAAATCCTGACTCTTGGAAATGGAAAACAAATAAACAAAAAAACTTTCTGATATATCCGTCTAAGGAAATAATGTTATAAATGCAAAATGTTTTAAAAGCAAATATATTTACATCTTTGTTAAGAACAAGAAAAAAATGAAAGCAATCTATGACAAGTGCAAGAATAATTAATTAAGGTACTTGCTATGCGATTTTAGGCCAATTATTTAATCTGTCTAAACCTCTATTTCCTTTATCTGTAAACTGGTGATAATTACCTTCTTTTATGGGTTGTTGTGAAGATTAAATCAGATAATGCCTGTAAAATATTTTAATCTTTATGCCTGGCATCAAGAGAACCCTCAGTAGGTCTTATCTATTATGATAGTCATTAAAGCTATGTTTATGATGACTTTGCAATAATACAGAGAAGTGTGGATGTTAACTTTATCAAGGGAAACAGGAAGACAAGCAATCCGAAATACAGTTGACAGAAAATACATACAATAAACAGATAGGTGAGATCCAAATAAAATTGGGCCTCATTCAGTTCCGTGAAGCACCATCTTAGCACAGTGACACAGGTAAAAGAAACACGACTCTTAGAAAGCCATGAACAGTGTGGGCGCTTATGACAAGCGAGGTGTGGTTTAATATAATGTAAGAGGCATCCTGCAGTAAAACTCATAAAAAGTCCTTTGGAATGTTTCCCTCTACAGTTCCACCTCTTATGGCAACTGCTCAAATTTTTCTCTCAGGACCCAGGATATTTTCCCTTCAGATTCTTCCTCACCCCCTATTATAGGGCTAGCCATAATTCTCTGCTTGTCTTACCAGTATTCCCATTCATTACTACCCTCTACCAACTAAGTGGGTCTCCCTTAGGACCCACCATTTTGGGGTAGGTATATTTTTTCTTGAGTTGAGAGGAATCTCACTCTGTTGCTCAGGCTGGAGTGCAGTGGCATGCTCACAGCTCCTCGCAGCCTTGAACTCAGGCTCAGGCGATCCTTCCACCTCAGCCTTCTGAGTAGCTGAAGCTACAGGTACATGCCACACCACCAGCCCAGCCAATTTTTTGATTTGTAGTGAATATTAATAAATGACTACCTAAAACATAATAAATATGTCTCTGTCATCTAATAGGAAGCAACATCAACCTCTTCCCCCTGCAACAATAATACATGGAAAATAAATGGGAAAGAAATACACTCAGCAGGTAACAGCAATTGTTGCTCGGATAATAGGGCCATAATTTGTTCCTGCCATTTTTCTACTTTTTTCAGTTTTCATATTTTTACAATGTATATGTATTACCTTAAAAACAACTGGAAAAAAATCTATGTGCCATAAAACTCATCCTTTTAAAGTGTACCAACACTCGGTAGTGTTTACGATATTCACAAAGTTGTACAATCATTCCCGTGATCTAATTCCAGAACACTTCCCATTAGCAGTCATTTTCTATTCCACCTCCTCTGAGTTCTAGCAACTACTAATTTACCTTCGGTCTCTATGGATTTGCCCATTCTGGACACTTCATATAAATGGAATCGTGCAGTATATGGCCTGCTGTGTCCATCTTCTTCCACTTAGCATAATATTTTCGAGTTCATCCATGTTGTAGCATCTATCAAAACTTCATTACTTTTTATGACTGAATAACATTCTTAGATGTATTGCTTCTATAGTGGGAAGCACATTTTAGCTTTTAGAGAAAATAATGGGTACATAAATATAACCCCTGATTGCTAATTCCACTAAGAATACACTGATAGGATTCAATAAAAATAAATGAATTTTAATAAGGCATAAATTGTTTTTCAAAACCATATATTTATAAACCATAGTGAGTCTGCTAAATCTGTTTTTTCCCTGACTCAAGCTTTCAAATAAAAAAAAAGCACAGGAATTGAAATGATATTTTGCTGAATATTAGACCCAGAAATTGGACCATATAAAAAGACAGCTGTGGCTACCTAGGACAAACCCATAAAATTCTATCTCAAACAGAAGATGAAAAATTCTTGACTTTTAAATCTTTAGTGTTCAAAGGGAATGCTTATGGTAACTGAAATGAGCAATTTAAAAAACTGTTTGAAAACAGAGCACATGAAGGACTCAGTGGCAATCAATTGTAGTTAAGATATTTTAAGCTTGGATCAATATAATATAATTCCACTTTACATTCATTAAGAAGAAAGTAGTTCTAAATGTGCTGGTATGCATGCTGTATATGTATTTGTGTACCTGGAAATCACAAATATATAAATATTGATGTATACTCAGTGCCTGAATTTAATGTCATCATCTTTAATTGGCAAGACAGACTTCCACACACTTTTAGTTACAAAGGAAGACATCTTGATTGAAGCTGACAGTAGTTTGCTAATATAAAGTAATAATTCAGTAAAAAAATTAGATTATGTAAATGAAGAACTTACTCCTGGACATAAAATGTGAAATGTTTCAAATGCACTGAGAGTGGTGTGAAGTAGTGACCAGAAGTGGGGTGCTGGTGGTGTTCTAGTTCCTGATCTAGATGCTGGTTATATAGGTAGGTTTAGTTTGCAAAAATTCATCAAGTGTACATTTGTGTTCTGTAAACATTTCTCTGTGTTATATTTCAATGTTTTTTTAAATGTAAGAAAAAAAAGTCTATGCATTGATTTTGAGGCCTATTGTCCTCATGTGGGTGAGCCTAAGTTAAGGGCTAGATCAAGAAGCTTTGTCAAGAATTAATAATTAAAAAATACTAGTCAAGTCTTTTTGAGATGTCCAAGTTTTAAGTACTTATCTGTAAAAGCTAATAGCAAGTGTGAAGACTATAGGTGTTTAAAAATCCATCCTCATGAAAAATCTCAACGGTGCTCTGCAGTAAGTTACTCATTGAAAGCATTCTCTAAATCTGTCACTAGGTTAGCTTCTGTGGCACCAGAGAGAGTGCTTGCTATAAAATCTTCAGATACCATGACAAACAATTGCATTTAAACATTTATGATATGATATTATTCCAGTTAGGATTAGGTTATGCTCTAATACAGTCAAATGAAGAAACTATTTTGTTTAGGAATTCATAGCAAAGTTAGACCATAAGTACAAAAGGGCTGGTGGACAATTAACCAGACTTCTTACATTCCCATATTTTCTTTGAGGTAACTGGTCAATAGCAATGAATAGATTCTAGCTAGTATTTTCAGGACATGTCCCTAAACTCTCTAACTTTAAGTAGAAATTATTACTTGAAAGATTCTACAATTTCAAAAAACAGAAGTGGAAAGTGATACTAATCTGGAGTGCAACTGGCTTCAAAATGTCCATAACTTTCACTTAATTATAAGACTAGATTCCTGGAAAAATAGTGTATACAAAAAAAATTTTAATGAAAGAATGTTCATCATACCACTATTTATAGAAATAAAATATTGAAAATAACTTCATAAATCCAACCACAGGGGATCAGTTATAGAAAAACAAACATATGTCCATATAATGAAAGAGTACATAGCCATCAAAAATGTGTTACAGTATATTTATTGTTATATTAAAATATTCAAGATATGTATTTAAATGAAAAAACTTACAGAATGTCATCGTTCCTTACAAATTATGTACTCACATACAAAAAATTTAAGATAGGCCAGGTTCAGTGGCTCAGCCTATAATCCCAGCACTTTGGGAGGCTGAGGCGAGGGGATTGCCTGAGCCCGTGGGTTCAAGAGGAGCCCGGGCAACTTGGCGAGACCTGGTCTCTACAATAAATAAAAAAATTAGCCAGGCATAGTAGCACACACCTGTAGTTCCAGCTACTTGGAAGGCTGAGGTGGAAGGATCGCCAGAGAGCCCAGCAGCCCAGCTGGAGTGGCCGTGAGCGTGTGTGCCACTGCACTTCAGCCTGGGTGACAGAGTGAGACTCCAACTCAAAAAAAAAAAAAAAAATTAAGATAGAGATACACTAAAATATTAATGCCAACATCTTTTATGGGGTAGGATTATAGTTAATTTTAATTTTTTTCTTATTTATATATTCCACCTCTTCTAAAATGAGCATATGTTATTTGTGTAACAAAGAAATTTTGCAAAAAGCAGGGTGAGGAGGTAAGAAAAACAGGGAATAGAGTAACTTCAGATATGAGAACACCTTTCATTATGTGAAATTAATTTCTACCCTTGACCTCTCTGTGTACCTTGAGAGCTTTATGTGAAGTACCTTTCATATGGTAAGAAACAATCCTGCTGCTCCAGGAACCTTCTTTTCAATTCTGAGCAGACATCATCCATTCATCAACAATATCATCATGGAGTTCCCTGTTAATTAACTCCCTTTACTTATATCAAAGGAACTAACATTTCAACAGGCCCAACCACAAACACACACACACACACACACACACACACACACACACACACACACACACACACACGACACAGCCCCTCAGCCTAGAACAATGAAACAAGGATACACTTGCTGAATACTTGCTGAACTCTAGGGGCAAGCAAATGGGAAACCATTCTCTAATCTTTCCAGATCAAGTTATGAGATGTTGAAAGATTTCAGTAGTCATATCAGAAGAGAGTCTCTTCAGCTCTACTTCAAATAGTTTTAAAAATACTAGACTCTGATCTAAGGGTTCATTGTTAATTTTTGTTTGATACACACAAAGGGAAACAATTTCCCTTACTTGAAACTTCTTTCCAGGAGCCTTAATGATCAGCTGCCAAATTTAGCCTTTGGCGCCATGACTACCATGTCTATTATTCTCCCGTGATTACTTATGTGAGGCCAAATCTCATCCCTATTTAGAGAGAACATATGCAGATGTGTTGATGCAAGGAGAAGTGGGTGAACCTCTACTGAAAAGAGCCGGGAGAACACGCTGTCATGAATAGAGGAACATGGCTTTGTGGCTTATGGCACCAAAAGTACACCAATCCAACAGAATCAATGACTCTGGTCATGCTATGAGAAATAAAAGAGAGAAGGTGAGCCGGGCTCGGTGGCTCAGCCTGTAATCCCGCGCCTTTGGGAGGCTGAGGTGAGTGGATTGCCTGAGCCCGCGGGTTCGAGACCTGCCTGGGCAACTTGGCGAGACCTCATCTCTACAATAAATCAAAAAATTAGCCGGGAGTGGTAGCACGCGCCTGTAGTTCCAGCTACTTGGAAGGCTGAGGCGGAAGGATTGCTGGAGCCCAGCAGGTCGAGGCTGTGGTGGCCGGGAGCAGCCACTGCACTCCAGTGTGGGCAACTGAGTGAGATTCCAACTCAAAAAAAAATGAGAGAAGGTGGAGTTGTAGCGAGGGCAGTCAAAAGATTGGCTGCTCATTGGAATCATTGAGGGATTTGTTTTGTTTTGCATACTGCTGTCTGACAGGAATGCTTTTGGCACACAGCCCATAACAGTAAATAGCTAGAAACAACCCATCAACAATGTAATAAATAAAAAATAATGAATTGAGGTCTATTCACACAATGAACAACTAACTATACATCACTAAAAATGAATGAACTACTGTTACATACATTATAGATATATATCACAAACATAATAGTGAAGCCAGACACAAAAGAGTATATAGGATATGATTTTTTTTTTATACAAAGTCCAAAAGTATTTGAAGTCAAGATAGAGGTTATCTTGGTTGGGCAGTCACAGGATGGGGACATGAGAAGGTCTTTCAGTGCTGATAATGAATGTTCTGCTTCTGTGTTTAGGTGCTGTTTTTGTGGGTATGTTCAACTTGTGGAAAATTTTTGTTATCTATTTATAATTTGTTTCTCTTTCTATAAGATATACTTCAGTTTTAGTTCAGATTCCTGGGCTCTAGCAGTGAATCTACTGAAACTGCAGGTCATACGTTCTTTGGGGTATTCCAATGTAAAGCATGGTTGAGAATCACTGGACCAAAAGATCTACATTTAAGACAGTCAGTACTCAAGTACACCATGTGAGAACCAGTTGTGAAATTTGTAGGGATTTTGCAAGCCCATTAAAATAATGCCAGCATTAAAAATTAAATTATGCACTTTTACAATTTAATATATTATATGAAAAACAAAGATAACAAATACTCAAAACTCATCACTTTCTAGTTATTTTACTATATTTTACTAGTATCTATACTTTTGTGGCTGTGTATGTCAAGTTTATCTATATGGTGTGACACTGTGCCACCTCTTCCCAACTATGCTTAGTTACATCATTTGCTTGAAATTGGCTACGGTGAGAGCATTTACACCACAGAAATTGGCAACCACTACACATCAGGGCTTGTTTTATTGTTCTGTTGATTATCTAGATGTAAAAAAAAAATGTTAATAATGCAAATTAAATATTAAAGTATAAGCCGGGCTCGGTGGCTCAGCCTGTAATCCTGCACTTTGGGAGGCTGAGGTGAGTGGATTGCGTGAGCCTGCGGGTTCGAGACCCGCCTGGGCAACCTGGTGAGATCTCATCTCTACAATAAATAAAAAATTAGCTGGGCGTGGTAGCGTGCGCCTGTAGTTCCAGCTACTTGGAAGACTGAGATGGAAAGATCGCTGAAGCCCAGCAGGTGGAGGCTGCGGTAGCCGGGAGCGGCCACTGCACTCCAGTCTGGGCCACAGAGTGAGACTCCAACTCAAAAAAAAAAAAAAATTTTTAAGTATAGCCGAACTCAGTGGCTCACGCCTGTAGTTCCAGCACTTTGAGAGGCGGAGGCGAGAGGATTGCCTGAGTTCAGGGATTCAAGACCAGCCTGAGCAACATGGTGAGACCTCATCTCTACAATAAATCAAAAAAATTAACCGGGCATGGTGGCACATGCCTGTGGTTCCAGCTACTTGGAAGGTTGAGGTGGAAGGATCACCTGAGCCCAGTAGGTTGAGGCTGTGGTGGCCATGAGTGTGCCACTGCACTCCAGCCTGGGCGACAAGTGAGACTCCGATTTAGAGAAAAAAAAAAGTGTGCTCCATGTGTAGGAGTTACATTATGAATAGTACATTTGAGAAAAATATTCTTTCAGTATTTAAAAGCCATTATCCATTTCAGCAAAGAAGCCATTCACACATTTGGCGAATCAGTACAGTTCTGACATATGTCTTTGATGTTTCATTTTTGTCTTACTCATTAACATAAAGGAAAATATCAGCCAACATTTTCATATGGGAACTACATTGCCTCATCCGTTGCACCATAGGTTGGCCTAGAGATAGAAGAGTTCTGCAAAAACCAACGAAAGCCTTCTGTGAGACCCAACTGGCTATATGACATTTGTAATAAGAAGTATTGTAGAAT
Organism: Carlito syrichta; assembly: GCF_000164805.1. Taxonomy (NCBI): domain Eukaryota; kingdom Metazoa; phylum Chordata; class Mammalia; order Primates; family Tarsiidae; genus Carlito; species Carlito syrichta. The sequence continues at coordinate 161,583 of NW_007252206.1, read as the reverse complement.
TTATTATTTATAAATCTTCATGTCAGTAAAATATATCATCAACTAGTATATGCACATATATTAATTCTTTTTTCCCCAGAGAGTGGCTGATTACAAACCCACCACTGTCTATGCCTCTCCCGTGTTTAAGATTCTCTATTATGGTTTAAGAAATAAGCAAACAAGGTGGTCTAGCGCTGGCCTATAAAAGCATGAAAGTCAGCATAAGATGTAGTAACCACTGCGTTTTAGAACTTCACTACTCAGAGTGTGGGCTTCAGATCCGCAGCACTGGCATCAGTGGGGAGCCTGAGAGAAATGCATAGTCTCAGGTCCCACCATGGAACTCCTGGATCAGAGTCTGTATTTTAACAAGATGCCTGTTCTTATTGTATGCACACTGAAGTTTGAGCACTGCTTTAAAAATAATTAACTCCTTGGTAAGAACTGAAACTTACAAATAACCAGCTGGAGTTTCATAACCAGGTTAGGGATAACCTAGCAACTGGTGATTTCTAAACACCTAGCCACAGTTTAGCCACTTTGTAGCACTGAGGAAAACATAATTGCTACCCCCCTAAATTTAAAGAAAAGGACATACATCTTGCCATATACACTTGCCAAATACTGAGAGGAAAATTGCACCACCAGGAAAATAAACTCTATTCTAGGCCACTTGGATTATTACTAAAAAAGGAAAAACAGGTACAAGTTAAAAAAAAAAAAAATCACAGCAGTAGCTTTCCTCCATGTATGTGCTGAATAGGACCCGTTGCCAAAAACTTGGTTCCAAATGTCCAAAGCAGGGCAGCAAGTGCCACATGACAAAGTGTGGCAGCTGGGAGAGGAGTGTACAAAACACTTCCCAGAGATGTAATTTAGGCCAGGGTAGTTATCAAGTGCCTAGGATGAAAGGGAGGAGGTTGTAGTGTTTATGCTTTTCTTATCGATATATCACTCAGGAACATACGATAAAAAGAAAAGACCACCACACCCCACATACTCAATGTTACAGTTAACCAAAATCAAGCTAAAAAAGTCTCACATGTTACAAAATTCAAAGCAAAAATTTTCTACTGACAATAATAATTCTGGAAATAGTTCTTAGTTATTTGACTGGAAAGAGAATAGTTGTGTTTGAGATGCAAAGGTCTATGTAGAAAACACATTAGATGCTTGCATGGGAAAGAAAATGAGAGCCACACATCTCTTAGAGGAGCACGGTATCAGTATGTAGCAAACTACAGCAATAAAATAATTCAATTCAAGTAAACTCTGGCAACCCTAGAGTGTGAAGAAATATCTAACCTAGGCAACATAGCAAGACCATGTCTCAACAAAAAATCAAAACACCTGCCAGATGTGTTGGCACATGTCTGTAGTCCCAGCTACTTGGGAGGCTGAGGCAGAAGGATCACCAGGAGGTGAGCCATGATCATGCCACTGCACTCCAGCCTAGCGACAGAGTGAGACACCCCCAATTCAAAAAGAGAAAAAAACAAAAACAAATGTAATGAAGACTGGGTCACTGGCACCCTGAGAGACCACTGGGCTTGTTTTTACTCAGTACACAAGGTTACTATAACCATCCCTTTCAAAATCAAAATTCAAATGACTCCAGTAAACTTAGGGGTAAAATGATATAACTGCCCTGATGTGCTACAACATTTTCCTTTGAGATACTCTAAGAAGGCCAAGCTGAAACTAACCCTTACAGAACACCTACTATGTGCTTCGCATGTGTAATGTTACAACATCCTCATAATCCTCTGAGAGGTGATATTGCTCCCATTTTACAGCTGAGGAAAGTGAGATCATATTTCACCTACATTGCATACTTAAAAGCCAGAGCCTGGTCAATGTGAAAAAGCACCAAACAGATCACTCAACAAAGACAGCTTGGAAAGGATCAGAGTATGGGGTGTCATGTTTTGAATAAGATAAAAAGACTGTTCTGTCTCAGTGCTATGGAAGATAATTGAGGTTCTCCTAGTATCCACCATATCTTAACACAGCTGGAATCCTCTTATCACCCATTTCTGGATGTTCCTTTGGGTTTTGGATGTACTTCATACTTGCTAGTTGTATTTCTGGCTAGGTTGGAGGGTTTTTTAGAAGACTTGGCACTTTTCAGGCAGTGTTATGTAATGGAACTGAGCTCTGGCTGGGACTTGGAAACCTGGGTTCAGTTCAGGCTGTGTCACTTATTAACTATGAGAATGGTCAAGTTACCTCCCTTCTCTGAGTGCCGGTGTTTTTCATCCATATGAGGATGAACTAAGTATCCTTAATAAGAACCCTCCTAGCTTCATGATTTAACCCTCCTTGACTCAACTGTTTAAGATTGTAACTTCCATCAAAAAATGTATTAGAAATGACCTGAAGAGTTACCCAATTTGTCCAGGTAAAACAGCTATTGCAGTTCAAGTTAAATTAAAATTTTTTAAATTAATAAAAACCCATAAGAATAATTATTTAACTTCTATACTCCACCATCTGCAAGGGTAATCTGGAATGAAATAACTTAAAGTGTGTGTGTGTGTGTGTGTGTGTGTGTGTGTGTGTGTGTGTGTGTACGCGTGTGTGTGAGTTTTCTGAGTTCATTTAGAACAAATATATATTTAAATGCTTAGATAGACTTGGGTGCAAATCCAAGCTCTCTTTCCTAGTAGCTCTTTAACTTAACATCTCTGAGTTCCATATTTTGCCTCTGTAAAATTAGACTTGATAATGAATATTAACTATAATGCAGGTAAAGTGGCATCTAGTCAGAACATAAATGCTAGTTATTGTTATCACAGCGGTCATTATGGGTTTGGTCTATGGTCGGCTGACAATTCAAAGGAAATTTCTCCACAGAGGGATAGAGCCTGAGGTCGTAACCTTACAAATGCTGGGACCTTGCCATTAACCAGTGTCTAGGCAATAAATAAACTCAGGTGTACAGTGGAGACACATAATTGCTTTCTTCCAGACCTACTGTCACCTCTTTCTTTGCGAAACTTGGCAATTTGCCCTTTTGTGAATAAAGCCTGATTAGAGACATGCTGATGTGTCTGATGGCACCACTGCAGGGAGCATTTGAAGACAGGAGTGTCCTGGGACATGTGGGAAGGGCCAGAGCAGCAGTCATATCCACACTTCACTGTCAGTGTTTTTATTTGCCCACTTCCCAATTTTTGCCCTATGCACACAAGAAACAAAAGGTGTTAGAAAGAGGAGAAGGTGGCTTTAATTTGTTTATAAACTAAAAAAACAGAAAAAAAATAACGCTGACAAATTACCAATCTGTAAATATCCCCTCCATTTCAGTGACTGCCTCCTGGGCTCCCCCGAAAGCCTTTCCTTCTCTCTCCTCTCCCCTCCCCTACCATTCACACACTCTCTCACCTCCTGCCCTTGTCTACAAACACTTTTTGTGACACATTTTTCCCTCTCCCAGTTTTGTTTTGGTGTTGTGTGGATGGTGGGAAGCCTAATGGAGAGAAGAAAATAAACACAAGAACCAGATGCAAATCACCTGTGTTCTTTAAACCCTATTGCATGAAGCCAGAGGGAGGATTTTAAATAACAAGATTGAAGTGCCCATTTTCTAAAAGGAAGACCAAGAGAAAACATGAAAAATTCCTCTGTTTTCTACAGGTACAAGTCCCAAGCAAAAACAGTAAAGTTTCAAATGTTTCCAGCCATTTTTAAAAAAGACAAGTCATGCATATTGACTAAAGCCTACTGAAGTTCAAAAGAGAAAACAAATGATTGCTAATTAAGTGATTCTTATTGGAGAGACCGTGCTAATTCCACTTTTGTCCATAACATTATATGATTCAAAGTATAATTGTACTATTTTAAATAAATTATAGGTTATGGTTGCTATATTGATATTTTTATGACATACCATTATTACAACTAACCATATATCAGTTGCGATGAGGTCTTGGCCTATAATGGGATCTTTCCAATAATAATAGTGCTCTTATGGAATGTGACCTATTTTGTAATGATTCACTATGTAGCAACTTTTACAGGACAAAGCTGTTAAAGGACAGCTTATAACAACCTCTTAAATGCGGAAACTCACTAACTAAGCTTTGGAGCTACTAGCTTGAGTTGGGAGTATCAGTACATTAAAAAAGATATCTTAACGATTTCTTTAGCAATTTGTTCCTTATTTCACTTTTTATTACTTATTTATTAAAAAACTCCCCAAGAAGGATTAACAACTGTTACAAATTATTGTATAGAAAGAAAGAGGGGGAAAAGGAAGAATGGGGAAGAGAAGGTTACCAATTCTGGCAGAAACTGAAAATGTCTTGCTTAACCTTTAGATATTGGTCATTTTCAGGATTTTGGTTGAGATTTATCTATTATATATCCAAATTCATCTACGTGGTACTTTTCAGACAAACTGAGGTTCCAGAAAAAAAATTCAGTACTTTTAAACATCACACCAAATTATAATGCTTTCTTGAAAGATGCTGTGCAGATTCAAACAGCTCGTGATTTTGTTACAACGCTTTTGAAGCAATAATGTCTTTTGAGTTTGAGATACTGTAATTTAGTAGTTCCGGATGACTGCAAAATCTCTCCCTGTTGGGCTGAAATTCTACATTCTGTCCTTCCCCAAACTCTCACCCATTTATCATTTATACGGACGAAAAAACGTGCTTGGAAATTTTTTTTCCTTGCATACAAGGAATTGCAAAGTAATATCACAGAGTGGAAAACACTGAACTTCTTGTAAATGTACTGCTGACCCCAAATTCAGCCTTCTGAAATGTATGATCTTGATTTATTCTCTAGTTTTAAAATACATGAATGTTTAATATCTTGCTTTTTAAATCCATTTGTAAAATCTTTAAGGCCAGAGACCCCACGATAAAAACTTTCCTGTGTCTTTGACAGTGCCATGCCAGAAAGTACGCAAGAATACTTAAAATTTCAGTATTGTGCTTAAGATAACAGAATGCATTTTTTTTGCAACAGCTGGGCCATTGAGTGTTATTATATGAGTGGTAATTATCTTAGATAAGCTATATTAGACAAGTAATTTAAGCTTTTTTGGCTTCCATTTCTCTATTGGAGAAGAATTTTTCAACTAGAGATTTAGGTCTTAGAGAAGGAAAAAATTTTTTCAAAATTCTATTTGTGCCATTTACTAGAAGTAGGAATTGAATATATTATCTAACATCTCTACACTTCCAATTCCTCACCTGTAGCTTGGGACTCAAGAGGATCGTTTCACCTCACAGAGTTTTTGTTGTTGTTGTTGTTTTAATCTTTTAAAATTTAGAACACTGAGAACATGAATATAAAGAATGCAGCACATTATCTGAACTTTGATTCATGCTCAATAAATGTCAGCTCTTATTATATCAAGTTTCTTGCTGCTCCAGAGGGCTAAGATTAGAGGTAAAAGCTCAATTATCAAGCACCCAGATGCCCTGTATCCTCAACTGTCTGGCACCTTTTTGACACTCAAAGTGAATTAAAAAAAAAAGTCTTATACTGGACAAACTGATTCAAGGCCCACGTCTGTACCATTGTACTCACAGAGTAAAGAATAGTTTTAGCAATCAATGAACTTGTGATGTTCATAACTGAGTCCATAAAAAATGACAAAGACAATTTTCTTTTAAAGACAAATGACTAAGAAACATCTTCTGAAATGCATGCTCAGAATTAGGATGTCATGAATCTATCATCATGGTTTTGCACAAAGACACTGACCTGGCTTGCTGGAAGTGAAGAACAGAACACCCTGCTCACAGCTGGACTTACCTACATAAAAGAGAGAAATACTTTATAAATTCTACTGCCTGCAGGAACACATGGAGAGCCTCGAAAGTTTTCAATATATGTTGTTTTCTCCCCTCCTTCCCAAAAGGGCAAAATTTGCTTTACCTTTGCCAAGTGCTAGTGTAAAGTGGCATTTCTTTGGGTCAAATACATCCTGAAATAGTCAGGTTAGCATTTTGTAGCATTTGTGAAAATATATTTTCGAGAACTTGGGGATGATACCAAAAAAAAAACAAAAAACAAAAAACACAAAAAAACCCCAAAGCCAAAAAACATTTGCCCACAAACTGATGGATGGGAACAATGAGAATCTTACATGCATTTTCCAATTCAGAAGTCATAGGACGTGGGCATGCTGTTCCTCTAAAATAGCATTTTTAGACAATATAGCTATAATGAAAGACCAAACAGTTCTGGTTTTTCCTGTTATATTTGTAGAGTTAAGAAGTTGTATTATTGAGCCAATAACATCCACCTGTATGATCACACACAACCGTATACATTTAAAATTTACACTACCTTCAAAATCTGGGAAAAAAAAGAATGGGCAAGTTAAGAAGAATATTGACTGTGATATTAGTGCTTCTGAATCATTTTCCAAAACAGTCCACAACAGGATCAACTGGTTAAATCTCCTTCCCTCTAAGATGTCCAAATATGATCCAGGAATCTCAGAGGAAACCTTGTTTAACATAATAATTTATTGCCCACTCCACCTGTGGAGCAGTATGCAGACATTATTTACACTGAAAAGAGCTGATGTTTACTTTCTAGCAATCAGTGACTCTCTTAGGCATCTGTAAGGTTACTGGAAATGAAATGCAATTCTAAATTTCTAAATAGTGTTTGTAAACAAATTTGTCAGAGTATGTTTGGAAAAGTCTGACTAAGGCTTGCCTAGATCAAACAAACACAGCCTACTATTTACTATCTGCTGGTAGTGAGAGGACTTATATAAAGATGAAAAACACTGATAACAGTATTTTTTTTTTTCAGTTTAGAATATGTCAGTGTTGAAATGTGCAGCACAGCTCTGGTTGGGGGTGGGGAAGCCCCAAACTAGTGAAACCTCAAGCTGAGCATCTGGCTGGAATTCTACAGGGCTCTGTGAACAGCACAGGACAGGGAGGTTCAAAGTCAAGGTGGCTCTTCTAGTCTTAACTTCCTAGATGTTCCTAGATCTGGGTGCCTCTGTGTATGTATCAACCTTCATGCATTTTCCCCTCAACAAATGTGTACAGTCAGCTCCAAAGGCACAGCTTGTGTGCTGACGTGCAAAGCCAAGTCAAAACCCTGTGCTTGGAGCTTCCTTCTAACTTTCTGGCTTGTCCAAGTCTAAATATTGACATTGCTCCTCAGTTGAGATGTTTGATACTGCTGGGGATGGAAACGGTGCAGCTAACAGTAGGCTCTAATGATACATTTTTACATAGTTGTGCCTTCCTTCCACTTTCTTTTTTGGGGGAGGACGGGGAGGAGGGTGGATTCTCTTGTCTGCACTTCTCCCCCTTTGCTGTTTTCCCCGAAAGCTGAGCACACAGAGACAAGGTAAGGTGTTTTGCAAGCCCCTTAGGGCAGCTCCTACTGTTGTCACAGCAACTCACAACAGACTCCATAGACACGGGGTTGGGGGAAGGGGAGCGCCGAACTGTGGGCTGACCAGCCAACTCTCAAGGGGGTGCAAGCGCCACAAAGGGGCTAGCGTGTCCCCCTGTTCAGGTTCTCCGGTGCCCCACCGCTGTCCTTCGAAGGAAAAGAGCCTTCCTGCCGGAGCGGCACCACCCTCTCCCCGGCGCAGCCTGCTAAGGGTGGCTGTTGTACATTTCCTCGGCTCCAAGTTAGGGGTGCGGCTGGGCGGGCGCTCCTAGAAATCTCTTCTGCTTGCCTCTAATGGGAGGTTCCCGGCCTCGCGGAGAGGCTAGGGCGGCCCCCATAGCGGCTGGCTCCCACAACTGTCTCTTGGGGTGCTGCTGGCCGCTGGGCACTGCCCCGGGCCCCCGCTTGCCACCCGCTGGGGCCGAGGCGGTGGGGGCTCCGCGGCGGCTGCTCGGAGAAGTTTCATACCATAGAGCACTCACGACACAGAACCTACCCTGCAGCCGAGCGAGACGCGAGCTCTCTCCGCCTTCAGGG
>NW_007252206.1:112093-153655 GCF_000164805.1 Carlito syrichta | reverse complement strand
ACTTTGCACAAAGGCAGCATGGCACTGCCTGCCCCGCCGGCTCGCCCGGCGCCGCGGCCGCTCTCCCCTGTCCGGGACGAGAGGGGCTCGCCCCTTTCCCCCCGCCAGCCCTCCCCTCCACCGGCCCCCACCCCGCTCCCAGGCGGGGCAGCCGGGCGGAACGGAGCGCCGGGCACCTCGCTCCGCCGCCGTGGCGGCCGCCGCTCGCGCTGTGACGTTAGCAGCCTCCGCGGCTATTTATATCCACACGATTGGATTTCATTCATGAAAGCGGGGCCTGGTGTGTCTGTGCTCTGGGACACCGGCTGCAAAGGTGCCTCCGCTCCACGCAGACCCGACGGGCCCGGGCTGGGAGGCGGATGGCCCGGGACAAACATGCGCAGAGCACGGGAGACCCCGGCCCTTTCCCCATGTTGCCGGGAGGGGAGGGTCTGGGCGATCAGCGCCCCCGTCCCCCAGCCCCAGCGTCCCACCCGTTCCCGTACGTCTCTGGCCCTTTGTCCCAGGCTCTGGAAAAGTAAGTTGGGCCACTAACCGGCTGGGCAGCATGGCTTTCTTCCCCCCAGGAGCTGACCGGCCGCGGACTCCGAGGGAGGACATTGGCTTTTGTTTCAAAACCGAGCCCAGCTGCTGACTAAGGGCTGCGTTAGCCCAGCCTCCTCCTCCCCTGGGCGGCTGCACGTGCTGGCTGGCTCCCCCCTCTGGGTTACCTTCTTCTTCTGCGACTGGGCTCAGGGGCTTCCGCAGGGGGCGCCAGGGACGCACCGCTGCCCCCGACCCGAGTAAAGAGGTGATTTACAACCTCCTGCAAATGGCTGAATGAAGAGGTGAAATTGACTTGTGGTCTCCCAGGGGTTGTCAGAATGACCGGATGACCAAGACAGCCCGTCCCTTCGCACTTGAACTCCTCTCTCTTCCAAGGCTGGCTGTGAGTTCTGAGGACAGAACCTGGGCAGTTTTTACCCATTCACACATCAAATGCCTATGGAGTGCCTATAGGATGTCAGGTAGCCTACCAAGCTCTAAGGAGGTAACTGAATGCAACCAATTTGGTACCTGCCCTCACGGAGTTTTCAGTCAGTCTTCTAGAATTAGCATGCCTTAAAACCCCTCACTCCCAGCTTATAAAGAAGCAACTGGGTAATAAAGGTACTACTGTGTTCAGCTACTTTGGGGGATTTATTCATTATATATTTAATAAACCTTTTTTGAGGAGGCTATGTGCCCAGGGCAGAGGGCCCAAAGATGGTGACAATGTTATCCTGGACCTCCTCAGTTCTCAGGTAATGTGTTCCTGAGGACCGCATTGAAGGAACAGGGGAAAAGAGAGTCCATTGAGGGCTATTCCCCCAAGAAATAGCACGTGTGCAAAAATTCTAAAAGTAAACTAACCTCTCCATTCCTGAACTTCTAGGAAACCATCTTCAGTTTCCCCAATGGATTTCTGTTTACCCAGGATTCCCAGATGAGTTTCAGTTCATTGGCTATTTCTACTCTTCCCTACTAGTTTATACTCTCTTGGAGGCAAAGGCTTGCCTGGTGCTCTCTGAATTCCCCAGAGACTCCAGGACATAGTGGAATTCAATGTTTTTACCAGGAAAGACATCATCGGCAACCTGCTTTGTGTAAGCTGTCCTCACTGCACTGTCTCCAAAATGAAGTTACCAAGGCCCTAATCTTTGATATCAGAAAAAGAGCTTAGTGAAAAGTCAAGTATTGGTATCTAAGAACTTCAAGGCAGACACATGAGGGGGTGGGTGATCATTTACTTAGCACAAACCTGAGTTCCCCTAGTCTGTTTTAAAAGGACTCCATTTTGAAAGGCTTAATCAATATGCATTCTCTTAAGAACACATTTCTTGGGAAAATTTAATTAAGCCTGTTCACTCCTAAGCAATCAGGCCTCTTCATTGCAAGCCATTTCTCTTCACACTGTCCTTGCCAGCTAAGAAATAGAGTAGAAACTCAAAGAAATGGGAATCAACATGTATTTCAGCCTCATATGTGGCAGGCACAGGGCTGGGAGGCTTAAAATACATTTTCTCATCTAATCCCCACAACAACTGGTGTAGATGCTATTATTATCATAACTATTTTACAGATGAGCTAACAGGCATGGAGAAGTTAATATTCTGAGGTTTTGACAGTTACATTTGCACCTGGAGTGGCCTGTGCCAAAGTCTTATTTTATCACTGACCCGATTTTTAACATCCTGCTTCTCCTCAGTTTCTTCCATTTCTCGTTATAAATTAAAAGGAGTTAAGTGGCATGCTTGTCTTGAATAATAATAGGCAGGTGCTGAGACCAGAGACACCTACATAAAGAACCCAGTTGGCAGGCTACCCTCCAGCTACTGACCTCCACCCCTGGGGGTTCCGAGGGGTGACAAGTCTTCCAAAAGATGCCCCTTTTAAAGGGGACAAAGAACAGTCATCTTGGAATTACTTAGCTGAATGTTTAAATCTAAGGGAAGTGGATTGGAAGAACTTTCAGGAAAATAAATTGGTATCAACAGTAACTCACATACTGCAGAGGAAAAGTCATTGTTCTGGAAAGCCCTTCCAAAAAAGGGTAGTGATCTGAGGTAGACGTTGCCACGTGCTGCTATGCAGTCCCAAACTTTACGTATAAAACCTCAGACTCGAAATTTCAAGTTTGGAGAAAAGGCAGCAACTTTTACAGGTTGTATTTTGACAACAGGAAAGGAGAGAGAAGGAACAATAGCAAATAACCCCAGGAGTCACTGCCATAAATGTAACCCTGCTCTTGTTATTACCATGAAATAATCCACTTTCATACACTAAAACTGTTGCTTGCTAATAAAATCAGTAATATTCCCTTTAAATAAACATAAAAAGTGGACACTGTATCCTTAAGCACTTTCATGTTTGTATTGCACAAAATTGATTTTTAAACTTCTGACCAGCTTTTATGGTACATATTTTACCAGAGTCATAGGATTAAAAAAAAAAAAAAATCCCACAATCTAATCTAGATTCAGAACTGGTCCATTATCACAAAAGAATCCTCCCCTACTACCTCTTTGTATTTGCATTTCCACAACCAACCATTAATCTGTTCTCCATTGCTAGTGTTTTGTCATTTTGAGACTGTTCTGTTAATGGGAGTATACAGTATACAATATTTTAAGATCGAGTTTTTTCTTACTGAGCATAATGCCCTTGAGGTTGAATGTATCAATAGTTCATTCCTTGTTACTGATGAGTAAAGTTTTATCGCACGGATGTACCAGAGCTTGTTTATTCATTCGCCCACGAAAGGGCATTTGAGTAGTTTCCAATGTTTTGCTATTATGAAAAACACTTCTGTAAACATTTATATATAGGTTTTTGTGTGAAGATAAGTTTTTATTTCTTTGGGATGAATGCCCAAGAATGCAATTGCTGGGTCATATGCTAAGTAAGAAACTGCTAAACTATTTTCCAGAGGGGCTGTACCATTCACAATTTCTACCAGTAATGTATGAAAGATCTATCTGTACATACTCACTACCATTTCGTATTATCATCTTTTACAAAATTTCAGTTGTTCTAATAGTTGTGTAGAGACAACTCATTGTGTTTTTAATTTGGTGAATAATGTTGAACATCTTTTCATGGGCCTATTTGCCATCTTTATCTCTTCTCTGTTGAAATAGCTCTTCATGTCTTTTGCCTATTTTATTATTGGATTATTTTCCTTTTGATAGTTAAAGTTTTAAGAGTTTTTTTTTTTTTAATACATTCTGGGTCACAGAATTTTCAAATTGCAAATTAAGTACTCCTACCTCAAGATAACTCTATTTTCAACTCAGACACTATCATTCAACATTTCTATTGCCAACAGTTTTATCGAGAATATTCATAGGCATGGTAAGTACAGTACTTACATAAAACTCCTATAGAGAGGATCTTTTCAGGTTTATTTCTTTTGGCTGCTTTTCGGCGGTGGGTAACTGACACAGAGACCCACCCCCCGGTGCTGCTCTGGCCGAGCCTAGTGCGCAAGTGCAGACACCTCCTCCGGCAGCCAACATGGCTGGCTGTACTCCGCAGTGGCTTCCGCAGTGGCTTCCACCAACCCGACAGTTTCAAACTGTTCACCTCTCCCCTGTGGATGCAGAAATTGGTGCTGCCATTGGCTATTTAGTGGATTTTATCCTGGATGACGAGGGTTCAGGTGTTACAGAGACATCTCATGGACAGTAACTAACTTGGGATTAGATGGCATGGAAGAGAATAAACTCATGTATGGGCCTATTTTAAAGTGTAGGTGTTCGGGGCCAAGCTCAGTGGCTCACGCCTGTAATCCCAGCAATTCGGGAGGGCGAGGAGAGAGGATTGCTTGAGCCCAGGAGTTCGAGACTAGCCTAGGCAGCACGGCAGACCGCGTCTCTACAAAATATTCAAAAATCAGCCCGGTGTGTTGGTGCGCGCCTTGTAGTCTTGGTTATTCTGGAGGCTGAGGCAGAAGGATCCCCTGAGCCCGGGAGGTTGAGGCTGTAGTGACCGTGCCACTGCACTCCAGCCTGGGCAACAGATTGAGATCCTGACTCAAATAAATAAATAAATAAAAATAAAGATTAAAAAAAGAATGTGTTTGGTAGAAAGGCATATTGAAGAAACTAATACATATAGAGCCAACTCAGTGGCTTTCACAACAGCCTTTTCGGGACCCTAAAGATGAAGAGGCTGGTGACATTTTCAACATAACTGTTCATGTTTATTTTTCTGTCTTACAAAGAAATGTTTCTGGACTACAGAGTAGAATAAGAAGGCTGGGCTCTTTCACTTGGAGGAGTGAAGACCCTTTAGCCCCAGTGGTTCAGCAGTGTGGAGTTTTGAGTAGTTGGGAATTTATCGAAGATATTAATTAAACCAGCTCTTGAGCTCTCTGAAGCTCTTATTTTCTGTCCACTGTTCTGGGGGAAATCTGAGGTAGTTTGGCAGTGGGAATCAACTGAAAGTGATGTCTTTTCCTTAAAAGATAGAAGTGGAAATTAACTCCTAGTCTTGGATTTGTAGTCCAGCTATCACTGTTGGTCTTAAGGTTGTTTCCAGCTTAAAAATAGATAAATTACTAGGTTAACCTAGTGGATTTAATCTTGGAATTTCCATGATTATACCCATTTAAAGACAGAAACGTTAGATAGTGTGTGTTTTTCACTGTTAATTCTGTGAAGGCAAAATATTTTTTACGTCACAATTCCTATTTTACTGGGTACCAATGAATGTAGGCTATGTGCTGAAAATAGACAAAAAGGTATCCTTTTCTTATATCATGTTATTTGTGTCAGTTTGCATAAAGTCTTTTCTGTATGCATCCACTCATTAGGTTTTCTGTTGGGGTACAGCCAGCTTTAAAAAATGTAACTTTGTAAGCTCTACAACCCTTCTTTCTGTCAAAAATTTCTCATACCAAGAGGAGGTAGCAAACAGCTTTTGTGGTCATCTGTCTGACTTTGTTTAAGTATGGTATACAGATTGGAAAACATGTATGTCACGACTCTTGAAAGAAGAAAAACACAGTACTTTAATGTACAATGTGTATCCTTGACTTTCTAAAAGTAAAAATGTGACTTTGTACTGGAAAAAAATCTGCATTTGAAACGGACATTTGTTTCAGGAACTATGTTCTTAGTATTACAAAAGGTGTTAGCGCTAGACTTCAATTTTACCTAATTAAAAATTAATTAAATTTATGTGTCATACCATGTTTAAGTCTATCTTGCCTGACCTACTGTTTCATATAGTAATTGTTTATCTTTACTAAAGAAGTTAAAAAAAAAAGACTAAATACACATTAAAGGGAACCACAGGGTAGTGGGAATAGAAAGAAAACGGCATTGTATTTTGTCTATATCACTAAATAGACATGTAATTTTGTGCTAATTCCTTAAACCACTGCATCCCAATGTTCCATAGATCAAAGAATAATAAGTTTCTAAAAAGTTGTTAAGATGATCAACTGAAATAATGTTTGTGGAAAATGTCTCATAAAATGTAAAGAGCTGTATGTATTAGTAAGTATAAAAATGGGTTCACTATGAGGCCATTTAGAATATTATTTGATTTGGGAGTAACAAAGATTAATTAAGTAGGAACTAAATCGTTCCTGCAATTTGCCCCCCAAATGCTGACTGTAAGCATTATACATACTAGCTTCCCCAAATTCTCTCTGTGACGTAGAGTTTAGTATTTGAGGTTTGAGTTTTTTGCTCTGCCATTGACTTGCCACTGCTGCGTTTTCTCAATCTATAGAAATGAATGAAACTTTATGCAAAAATTAGAAAAATAAGTGGACTACAAATACACATACATCCTATTTCAGAAAATTAATTCTATTATGTTTATATCACATTTTCCTGCTTACCAAGCATCTGTAATATACATGACAACCATGAGAATTATTATTCCCAATATGGGAGATGGCTGAATGATGTTTCCTAGAGGGTGACTTGCTCTCTGTTGACAAAACGGGGACCAAAATTCTGACTAAGCCAGAATTCTAAACTTGATCTTCTGACCATGTGGAAGTAAGTATTTTGAAGTAATTTAGGGTAGATTACACTAACTTATATATAGAGAATACAAATACAAATACAAAAGGAATACAAGTGTTTTAGAGGCACTCATGCCCTGAAATTGAGCAATACATCAGTCCCTGGAAAAAAGTTTGGATTGTGGGGCTTTTCCTTAATTGATGCCATGACTCCTTTTATAATAGTTCCTGATCTAAAAGCAAAGATGACCTGACTGCTTGCACTGAACTCAAGAACATCCTTCTCCATACATACAGTTTCAGTCTCCTTAACTCTGTAAATACTTATGTTTACTTTAACATTTCACATGACCTAAATTTACCACTTGGTAAACTCCTTTTATGGACAAGTAGTTAATTGCATCACATGTGAGTGATATAAGCTGTTAAACACTTCAGGATCAACATTGATGGTACATAATCCCTTAGCTTGTAATCATTAAGCCGACAACTCCTGGAATCAGGAACTAAGGCTTACATCCCATCAAGGCATCGAGCTTAGAGGAGCCTGAACTTTTGGGTGGAAGGCACAGAGGCTTTGTTGCTTCCTATTCCCACAGTGATTTGAACACATTATGGGCAGGGAAGCCCATTAGTGGTTTGTAATAATGGTAAATTATAAAACTTTTATAGGACACCTTAGTGGTCATTTCTTCTAATCACTCATATATACAGGCCAGCTATATGACTTAGAACAAAACTGCAATTTTAAGGGAAAATTGTCCTTTATGGTACTATTTGTTCTACTGTAGTCACTGCTGACATTGGCCACCCATGAAAAGGCACTTTGAGATCAAGAAAATGTTTGGCAAAGATTTAAAGCAGAGGTCCTCAAACTTTTAAAACGGGGCCAGTTCACTGTCCCTCAGACCGTTGGAGGGGCAGACTATAGTTTTTTTTTTAAAAACTATGAACAAATTCCTTTTTTTTTTTTAAACTATAGTCCGCCCCTCCAACGGTCTGAGGGACAGTGAACTGGCCCCCTGTTTTAAAAGTTTGAGGACCCCTGATTTAAAGTGTCATAAACAGGTAAGTGCGCATGCATACTAATAAACACCAAGATCATCACTTGCCTTTTTATCTGTAATAATACTAGTTAACATTAAGTAAGCTCCTACTTGAGCTGAGCATGGTGCTAGATGCTTTATATTCACTTTCATTAACTCCTCACAATGACTTTCTGAGGGAGGTACCACTATTATCCTCATTTATAAAATGAAGCTGAAGATCAGAAATGTTAAGTTACTTGCCAGAGGTTAAATACTCAGTGCAGTATTATTCATCTAAAGTAGGAACTACTAACAGAGAAGGACTCTACTTTTTATGTAATCAGCACTTCATATTTACCATTCCTTATTTAGTCAAAGTATTGCTGATAACAATGCATGATATCACACTGTATACTTGGAACACTAATGGGCGACAACTCCTCTTAAATTCTAATATTAAACTCAGATAAACTACTTCATTTTAAATTTGATTAGAGACGAGGTCTTGCTTACTACATTGACCAGGCTGGACTTGAACTCCTGGCCTCAACCATCCTCCAGCTTCGGGCTCCCAAAGTGTTGAGGTTATAGGCGTGAGCCACTGAGCCCAGCCAACTATCTTAATATTCTATGTTAAAAAAAAACAGGTTAAAGTAGGTTAAAGGTTGAGTAGAGTTGAAGTGAGCTGATCTTTATGAGGTGACAACTTCAGGACTCTCAGGGTCCTTGGCAAGTGGTCAACACCTGTGAATGATCAGGTGTTGTTGAGTGGCATGCCCTCACCATTACCAATTCAAAGAAAACACATAATTTGTGGGAAAATACCCAATACCATACTTAGTCATTTCTTGCTACTTCCTTAAGAAACTAAATTAAATCCACTTCCTAATGAAATAAACAGGATACTACAATGATTTCACCTTGTGCTAACAAGGTCAGGGTGATGAGATAAGACAGAAGAGTCATGCAGGAAAAACACAGTCCATTTCAACAGATGGTGTTGTTATAAAAATTGATTTAAATATATGGGCATGCTGGGCTCGGTGGCTCGGCCTGTAATCCCGCGCCTTTGGGAGGCTGAGGTGAGTGGATTGCCTGAGCTCGTGGGTTCGAGACCTGCCTGGGCAACTTTGCAAGACCTCATCTCTACAATAAATCAAAAATTAGCCGGGTGTGGTAGTGTGCGCCTGTAGTTCCAGCTACTGGAAGGCTGAGGTGGAACGATCGCCGGAGCCCAGCAGGTCGAGGCTGCGGTGGCCGGGAGCAACAGAGTGAGACTCCAACTCACAAAAAAAAAAAAAAAATATATATATATATATATATATATGGGCAAGATGGGTAAGGTAGTGACTTAAGATCCTGGTGAGTATATCATATGTTCTCAATTACTTAAGTAAAGAATACATATTTCTTTCTAGTAGGGGAATAGGCTATACACACAAGATCCCATTAGTGCAAAAGTGATGCTTCTTTTTTTTCAGTCCTTGGCCAGTCCAATATTATTGTTGAAATCCTTGGTTATCTCAAATCTTTCTCCTAAATTACATGGCACCTGAAGAAATAGTGGCAAATGTATGGGATGAATACCAAGTGAGACACATAGGAAACAAAAAGAAGTCTCTAAGTGACTTTTTTTCTTGACAGTTTCCAATACCTCAATCTAAATAATACCTCTTTTTAAACAGAGGTGAGGCCCGGCTCAGTGGCTCAGCCTGTAATCCCAGCACTTTGGGAGACCGAGGTGAATGGATTGCCTGAGCCTACAGGTTCGAGACCTGCCCACATAACTTGACGAGACCTCATCTCTACAATGAATTAAAAATTAGCTGGGCAGGGTAGTGCATGCCTGTAGTTCCAGCTACTTGGAAGGCTGAGGCGGAAGGATCGCTGGAGCCCAGTAGGTCAACTCTGGGGTGGCTGTGAGTGTGCCACTGCACTTCAGCCTGGGTGCCGGAGTGAGACTCCAACGCAAAAATAAATAAATAAATAAATAAATAACTGAGGTGATATACCATGCTCTGTGAATATAGAGTTCTGTTTTCTCCAGAAAGGAACCTATTACAACTGTTGCTCTTATAAGCATCATTTGTACTGTGTAATTACTTTTGGGCTTGATACTTCTTTTCAGTAAAGCATTTAATGTGGTTAATGAAAAAAGCATACAAATCCCAAACAATCGTTTATAAATGGAAGCACAAAGACACATGAAAAACGCTCTGGAATTCACTTTAAGTTTTTACTCTTGCATGCTATACATGAATGAGGGACTGAGATACTAGAAGATAGTGAAATGCCTTGTTAAAAAGAAACATTAAGTTATATCCTGTATAATTTAGGCTTTAAATTTAATTGTGTTCCTTTTCATTGTGATTTAATTAATTAAAGTGGCAAACTTGGCCAACTACATCCATTACCTTTTTTTTTTTATTGGCTCTACAAATACAGTGAACATTAAACAGTGAACATTAAAGATAGCCTGGTGGAGTTCAGGCCATTGGCTTGAGAGTGAATAATGAGACGCAGTCCTAGTGGTTATCAACTCCTTGTGGAAGAATTTCCTTGGGTGAGGCAAGTCACTTCTCTCAGGGACCAGTTTCCTTATCTGTGTAATGAAAAAATGCTCAGACAGGCATAAAAGAGTTTATGGCAGACAAGTTTCAGAGTGTTGCACTATTTATGTTGAAATTAGTATAAAAAGACAGTAGATTATACGATCTCAGAAAAGCCCTCACACTTTTATTTTGGAAACTTTAAAAAACATATTCAACAGGTAATGAATGAATTCCCTCCATGTACTTACTACTAAATTAAGTTGACACTTTCAGTAATTACTTACTGATGGCTCTCATTTGACTTGGGTTTAAGATATGATATGTTATGATATAAGATAATAATAAAATATTTGTTATACTAAAATATTTTTCACTGTTTAATTTAAATGTCAGTGGGGGCCTGTGTTTTTATTTGCTAATCTGGCAATCTACTTGAGCTGAAAAGGGTGAGGAGAGAAGGGAAAAAAAAATGGATGGGAGGAAAACAGACAATATATTTGGAATTACCCAAATAGTGAATTTAATGATAAATAAAAGGAGATAAGTCAGTCAAGTAGCATTTCCCAAAGTATATTTTGTTGGGCCAGCCCTGTGTGGAACTATACTAAAAAAGGGGAATAATCCTTTATTTTTAAAATAAGTGGTCAAGTTTGGGGAAAAGTTTGTATTTTATCCTCTTCTTAAAGGAAGTTATATTTCTTTTTAAAAGACTCCTCAGGGCATTTATATGTGAAGGTGAATTAAGCATTTATAAGAAGGAAATAGAAATAGTCTATGTTGAGATGTTCATACTTATGTAACTAAAAGACCCACCCTAAAATGGTCTAAAATAACCACTATCAATTCACATATTCTGCCAAACACACTTTGTGAACATCAGAGTATATATCACAAAAACGGTGTATGATATGGATCAGTCAGGCCCAATAGCATATCAAGAATGCTTTCTTCTGATTGAGCAGACATATGGGTCACTGTGGTTAATTTTTCAAGGAATATTTGTTTTGAGTTATCCCAAACCAGAGATAATTGCCAGCTATCATTACATAGCACAAATGCTTCCATGTAAAATACCAGTCCAGTGTGACCCAGCAATGCTTATTACAAATACAGTAATAAAGGTAGCATAGATGCAGCTGACTTGGTATTAGAAAGCATTCCCTTTATCAGAATTTGTGGTCTATAATGTATCAATGACAGATACTCAGAATGGTCCAGAGTTTGACTGCAAAGGAGACAGGAAGCCATATGTGCACCAATCTTATTTAGAACTTGAAAAATAACACGTTACTGTCTTGAAGATTAAGGATGGGCTATAGTGATTGATGAAGTATTTTTCATTTTAACATTTTGTTAAATGCATAACACTTAATTATTAATTTTTTTCTTAACCAACACATTGAATTACTATCATGTGGTATACTGCAAAAGTTTTACAGTGGGTTTCATTTACCATTGGACTGGTAATATAGTCATGTGTCACTTAATGATAAGGGTATGTTCTGAGAAATGCATTGCCATGCGATTTTGTCATTATGTGAATATCATAGGGTGTACCCTGGCAAACTTAGATGGTACAGGCTACTAGACACCTAGGCTATATAGTATAACTTATTGTTCCTAAATTGTACAGCGTGTTACTGTTCTGAATACTGCAGGCAATTGTAACACAATGGTAAATATTTGTATATCTAAACCTATAAAAGATATAACAAAGTATGCTATAAAAGGTTAAAAAATAGTAGGCCTGAATGGAGTTTGCAGGCCTGGAAGTTGCTCTGGGTGAGTCAGTGAGTCAGTGAGGGTGCGATGAGTAAGTGTGAAAGCTTAGGACATTACTGTACACTACTGTAGAGTTTATGAACACTGTACACTTAGACTAAACTTAATTTATAAAACAATATTTTTCTTTCTTTAATAATAAATTAAACTTAGCTTACTGTAACGTTTTACTTTATAAACTTTACATTTTTTAACTTTTTGATGATCTTGTATTATATTTTGCTCAAAACACAAACACATTGTACAGCTACACAAAACTATTTTCTTTCTAACCCTTATTCTATAAGCTTTTTTCTATTTTAAAATGTTATTTTTAGTTTTCATTTACTTTTTAAACTTGTTTTGCTTTGTTAAAAACGAAGACACAAACACACACATGAGCCTAGGCCTACACAGGGTCAGGATCATTAATATCACTTGTCTTCTGTTTCCACGTCTTGTCCTACTGGAAGGTCTTCAGGGTTTATAACATGCATGGAGCTATCCTCTCCTATGGTAACAATGCTTTCTTCTGGAATAGCCCCTGCAGGACCTGCCTGAGGTTGTTTTACAGTTAACTTATTGGCAGCACAGTAGATGCATTTACACCAGCATCACCACAAACATGAGCAATCCTTGCACTACGAAGTTAGGTTGGCTACAATGTCACTAGGTGACAGAAAGTTTTCTGCTCCATTATAATCTTATGGGACCACCATGATATATGCCATTCATAGTTGACTGAAATCTCATTATGTGGCACATGGCTGTACTCTTCAGAGTGATTTCAACTGCTTTCAAACAATTTTGTGCAGTGGTGTAACCATCACTAAGCTTTAGGGGTCAACACAAATTACCCCATCCTCAAAGACCAGCCAACATGAATCAAATGATATTGAGATGATATCGAAAATGCTAAAAGGTAGATCTAAGTGAGTAAATAGAGTAAAAAAACAAGAAAGGTTTTGGATAATCAGCAAATTTAAAATTCTGCACGACTGAAAGAGTAATCATAATTATTTGTCCAATAGTAATAATATTTGAATGCTTACTCCATAGCTGACACTCTGTTCAGTGTTTTGCATGCTTCATCTCACTTACTTTTTACAGCTATTCTGTGGGTATTGTTATCATTCCCATTGTACTGATGGGAAAGCTGAAGTATGGCAAGGTTAAGTCACTTGTCCAAGATCACATCCCTAGAAAGGATTAAAATTTGAAGTCTGTAAATCAAACCCATATTCACAATCACTGGAAAGTGAAAGGACTTACTGTGAGCAGACAACATTTGTGAGTGTATGTTCTGTGCTTTGCCAGAAAAGATAAAGACCTCACTGTTAATCTGGTTAAAAAGTCAGTAATTGGGTCCTCTGGACATGTGGTCAAAAGACTCAGTGCAGGGAACAGAAAAGCTATGCCAAACTAGGAGGTAGAAAAGACAAGCCCCAATAAGGGAAAGAAATCACAAGGAACTTGACTTGATTCTACTCTTATATACATAAAATTGAAGCCTGAAAGAATTTAGTGTAAGCATTGCATGTTATAAAGAATGCTAATGGGAGCCTAAGTTTTCTGAAAGTCTGTCCAGTATAAAAATGTCAAACTCTCATTTCTTTTAGGAATCCAAAGCTTCTGAACCAGTCCTCTTGCAAAATAAATTCAACAGATTTTACTTTTAAAAACATTTGGGACCTTAATATTGCACAGCTCAGAGGAGTTACAATTTTTCTTTTTTATTTGAAGGGTATGCATAAATGGACCTATAGGTAAGACTTGGAATTAAAACATTGTATAGATATGGATTTCCAAAACATTTTTGTTTTGAGAAAATCTCACAAAATATTCAGGCATCAACCATGTCTTCGATACAGAAGACAGAGTAGGAGTTTTAAATAAAAATGACTTCATTTTGTAATTAATATGGTAGCATCCTCATTGTGGTAGACGGTTGCCTTGGTGGCCTTCAATGAACCCTGCCTCCCTGTATATACAAAGGACAGTACATCAAGAACAAGTGATCAGAAATACCAAGTTGACTTAACCTTCAAAGATCAATAATGTAAATCACCACATTATTAGAGTATAATCACCACATTATTAGAATAGAAAAAGATCAATAATGTAAATCACCACATTATTAGAATATAATCACCACATTATTATAATAGAAAAACATGTTCATCTCAACAGAAACAGAGAATTGATAACTTTAATACCTATTTGTGATTTTAAAAAACAAAAACGAAACAAAACTCTTATCTGAGTATTTAAAGCAAAGGAAATGGTCAGATCTATGCTGTTTAGAGTAGAAGGCTCTTTATGAAACAGTCAACAGATTTTGCTCTCAGAGTAGGGACTTGCAGTATGGTGCTCTTTGGGAAAAGTTTCCAGAGATGGAAGAGAAAGCCAGAACCATAGATATTTAACTCCACCATTTGAGGAACAATGCCAAATGCTGTTGGTCTAGTGGGCAATAGATTTACCCCAGATCACTTTAAAAGTCATGCAGATAAGCAAGGACTGTGACACAGAGGCCATTCAAAATGTGATGGCTCTATACATCACCGGCAGCAGTCTAATGGCTAGTCCCTTCATGTCTCTCAGCCTGGCTGCTACATGCTGAGACAAACATGAAAAAGTAAACAGACAAAAGTTGAACAGCTTAGGCCTATAGTGATGGCTCACAGCAATAAAAATAACAGGTAGAAGTCAGGAAAGCTGAATGCTAGTTTAGTTTTTGCCATTTTCCAGTTATGTGCATGTTGAAAAGACAGTTTGTCTCCCTGGACCTGTTTCTGCATCTGTGAAATAACTAACCAGATGGGTCTTGGAATGAATCAGAACTTGAGTTCAATCCTGGCTCTATCCTTTCCATCTACATGACCCCTGCCTCTGTTTCCACATCTGTACAATGGAAAGAAATCTCGAAGGGTTTAAGTAAGTGGAACACTTAACAGGTTCACTGCACATGTTGAACACTCAATAAAGGTAGATGTATTAATGTTAAAAATGAGCTATTAGGCTCCAGTATGCCATAACAATAAACAGTAGACTGGAAATACTAATTTGCTCTGACATGGAGATTGGTAGGTGTTGTGGAAATCTTTAGAAATTCTGTTTATCCTGCCTATCATCACAGGTGGTACTATAAGAAGCTTGATAATTTTAGTGGGTAGAAAAACAGAAGGGTACACATTCTTGTGATTTAATCTTGGTAATGTCCCAATGATTTCATTACCATGTGCAAAAAGCTATGATGACATTTCTTGTACTCTGATAAGTACTAACTGAAAAATCTAATTAAATGATGCTTCCATAGAATTTCCATAGAATGTAATTAATGTGACAACCAGAGCACCCTATTGATTATGCTGGAGAATTTAATCAAATAGGAAGTTGACGTACGTAATATAACAGAGTCTGATGTCCATGATCAGACATGCGATTTTTGCCATGGTACATAAACTACTCATGCAAATAAAATGCCCCCTTAGAGAACTGAAAATTTAATAATCTGCATTTGTAACATAACATATTGTATCAAACAAATGACTGCTTTATCTGAAAGTCATATTCCTAGTATCGTCTAGGAGTTAGAACTATTTGGTTGGACTGAATATTTATACTGGAAATATTCATGAGAGGAGTTTAAATTATATTCTTTTTGGATCTTGCCCCTACCATACATTTGATGCTTTCTTATTTATGGGCAATCATCAAGTCATAAAGAACTTGTAATGATTACAATTTGATTGCTTTTTCTGTGGCCTTTTGGGTTGAACTGGCAGCTTGGCTACCCCCCACTGGCTTGTACTCTTTGATGTCAGCGGGTGCCGCCTCTTGGCTGCTACTCCATGCTTGCCACCTCTAATATCCACGAGCTTGTTATTGCCACTTCAGGAATATGTTCTGTCACCATCATGTCCACAGGGCTGAGAGCAGGACTGTGGTCTTTGTCAAACTCTTCCTTTCTACAACTCTTCCTTTTCTTTTTTTTTGACTTGGAGTTGGGTACCGGGTAGGTGTGTGGTCACTAACTTTGTCCTGTGCCAGAGAGTCAACTACACGCTAATCTGGGTGATAGAGGGAGATCTTGTCTCAAAAAAAAAAAAAAAAGAAAGAAAGAAAGGAAAGAAAAAGAAAACCTATTGGACAGTTTTATGTCAACTTTTGTCTCATTGTAGTATGTTTTTGTTGAATGCAAGGTTTTCTACATGTCCTCAGTGATGCTAATGAAGGTTATCTGTTTTGAGAGTAATTTGCATGGCATTCCACAGTGACTCTTGAACATCAACAGAGGCTCAGATGAAGACACCTGGGAAGTGTCTTCCAGGGCACTTTGAGAATGACAGCCCCATGCCACCTTTCTTTAGTTGATTAAAGGGTTGGAAGAAAAAGAAGGGCTGGGTAAAGCACAGTTGACTATGTGGTATAAGACAGTTAGTCATGTCTCACTGCAGTCTCTACCTCCTGCACTCAGGTAATTCTTCCACATCTCAGCCTCCTGAGTAGCTGGGACTACAGGCATGTGCCACAATGCCTGGCTATTTTATTTTTTATTTTTTTATTTTTTGTAGAGACAAAGTCTCGCTATGTTGCCTTGGCTGGTCTCGAACTCCTGGCCTCAAGCAATCTGCCTACTTAAACCTTCCCAGATGTTGAGATTACAGGCGTCCAATAGGATTTTAAAATGGAACAATTAGAGGAGAAAAGCTGAGTCTAGAGTAATGATGGCATTGGAAAGAAAGTGCCTTTCTGGGCAGGCAGTGTGACTTTGGAGTTGGACACACCTGGATTGGAACCCTGGACCTACCACTTACTGGCTATATGATTCAGGATGCGTTATGTAGCCTTGCTGGGGATCTGCTTTCTCCTCTCTGAAAAGTAAGTGGATGATACCTGTGCATTGAGTACATTGCTTGACACACAGGCATGGCACCTGTGTGAATATTTCACATCAACATATCAGTAGGCTGCCTTGTAGAATAAAATGAATACAATGATTTAGCAGATACAACCTCACAAGAATGTCACAGAAATCTAGGTTCAGAGTCAAAGCTTGGAAATTTCAAACTGTGCGACCCTGGGAAGCTCCCCTAAGCTGTCAAATTCTCAGAGGTCTGGCATGGACTTAACCACACCCATCTAGGACCACTGGAAGTTCAAATGCTTTGCTGAATATGTGAAAGTGTTTGTACGAGTTACAAAGTTTAAGCAAGATAGGTTATCACTCTATTAATATGTCATTGCAATGTTATTAAATGTGGTGATCACTTACAATATTTTAAAAGAAATTGGCCATTTTTTTGTGCCTGAGATCCTATGGAGGCATAGTTATGAGTGGAAATTTTCAAAATGAGTCACAAATTAGAAAATGTCTGTTGATTATAAAGTTTATAAGCAGTTAGCAATCTGTAGTTCTTTGTTGGAACCAAAATTAAAATCATCTGATTATTTGTAAACTTCCAACAGAATATAATTCTTCTCAACAGAAAAGAAAGAAACATTCCTACAATAGAAAATATGTCAAAATGTGCACAATGACTGTATTTTCCTTTTAAATACAAGTGCATAGAAATGACAGAGGAGAGAACGATTAACAGTAGCCATTTATATGTTCTTCTCAAACTGCAAATGCAAAATAAAGCCAGGCGTATTTATAAAGTCCAAATTGGCTCTTATATATAAAGTATACTCTTTATATAAAACAACTTTTTTTTTGCCTTTTAGGGGAAATTTCTGCACCACGGGAAGAAGCAAATTGCATAGTGTTCTTTTCTCCAATATAAAATAAATGCCTGGGTCTTTTTCAAACAGTCATAATTTTCTGTTTTCCTCTAAAAAAGTTTTCTACTTAAGAAGTGTTTAAAGCTTCTGTCCTTTGGTAAAGTCTTAAGATGATTTATCACAGCCCTGGAAATAATAACTGGCCTAGTCACTTTTGGGCAAGTAAAAAGAGTTTTAAAATGCTATTGTTTCTGGCCTCATTGTAACTTTGTCCCCTTCCTGAGTGAGTCCTGGTTTCATAAGCATAACCTGTACATTCACAATACTGTGATTCTATTACTTTAACTCTTCAAAGCAATGCCACTTAAAACGCACACCCATTTCGATGCTCTTAAACAAACATGTCATTCCTAATCTAGAGTTGGATGTTTGTAAATAATTATCAGTCATGTTGTGAGGACTGAAAGTCTGTTTTCTAATATCTAAATAAAATCTTGATTGTAATGCAGACCATGGTTACAGAGGTGACAGCAGAATTCTCCCAAGAGGTATTGCAAATATGTATAATTTCCAGCCAAAGCAATTTGCATAAACAAGTGATCACAGAAACCACACCGCTTGGTCTGACCAAAAGTTATGGCAGGAATGTTTTCAAAGCCACTCATGGCTGTATGGGTAGATAGTTTTCATTGCTCTCTGCTCCATCCAGAAACCCAAATGGCTCAGCAAATATTGACTGATGTATAATTTTGACATCATTAATCTTTTTTTTTTGCATACTTGAGGTTTGTATCTCGCTCTCAATTTCACCAGATGAAAGTGAATTTAATCAGCAAATAAGCTGAATACAATACAAGTGATCCCATAAGATAAATTTATAAATTAATATTATAAGAGGCTTTTAGGACAAACTTGCAAAAATGCGCTTTTGAAAGTTGCACTCTTTGCATAAAAATGTCTCTGACAGAATGAAATATTTAAACAGTAACATTTAACAAAAACAGAAAACCTCAGCATTAGAAAAGAGCATGTTCAGGCTCTTCCTTTATCTATCTGGGAAGCTTCCTATAATTCCTCATCACCTTTAAAACATAAAGTCATGTGTTCCATTGGAGCAGAAAAGGATTTCAGATCTGGTTCTCCAAAAGAAAATCAAATCGTTTGTTAAAAGAAAAAAGAAAAAAGAAAAGATGTTTATGTTACCTTGCTATCAATATTCACAAGTTGGGAATCATCCTGTGTCAACCTTCCCTTTGCCCATATCAGTCATTCAGGATCACTCTCTAAATTAAATGCTCCCTGAAGTAGTTTCTTTGTTCCATGCATTACCAGTGATAGCATCTAATAGAATGGTTCTTACACATTAGATAATGCCTTAGTGAATAAATGAATGGATTAATAGGCATTCAGTAATAATATGGATTGTTTCAAACAAATTTCCAACTGAAGGAAAAAAAACCCTTTATTTATTTATTTTGCCTTGACACATCTTCCCAAATGTCTTGCAACATTCTCTGCCTCCAAGATGCATGAAAAATGCACAGAAGAGACCTAGTAGGTTATATGCATGTGTGAAAGCACAAGCATAAAACATCATCGTCAAACACTTTTTTTTCTTTTCAGTCCTTGTAAAAATAAACATCATGCAATGTTATTTTCTAATATTTAGGGTTTTGCTAGTTAGGTACTTAGAAATAAACATGTCACTGCCAACTTGCTTCTAGAAGACAGATTTGTGGGGAGAAGGAAATAGCAAAGGGGCTGAAGGAAAGGTTGGCGCCTGGAAGGATACGAGGCTAATTGTAAACCCTCTCTTGGGTTTTGGGTCACCGCTGCCCTCTAGGGGACACATGGAAAATAGGCAGTCTCTCAAGCTGCTAGAAATTGGAGATCTTGGAAAATCATCTCATCCGTTCAACTTCTATTAAGGAAGACAATTTAAAAAGTGATTAAAATTACTTCAAGGATAGCCATTTAACCCTAAAAAAGTTTACGCTGCATGCTTTCTTAGGGACACCTAATTTAGAGTCGCTCTTGGCAGATAAAAAGTTCTTTGTTTTGTCTATCCTAATTTTCCTGCAGCACTTTAAGCATGTCATTTCTTGTTCTATTAGAAAACAGCTGCTTACTATGACTAATGTGTTAGTCACTGTTTATACTTTCAGCTTTTAGCTTTCCATGCCCAAGAAACCAGAAACCCCAGCTCTTTCAGTCTTTTTAATGAAGTTAGCTTGTACGGAGAAAAATATGCAAACATTTCCAAAGTTGCCAAATTGTTACTTATTTCTGAGCAAAGAAGCTTCACTAATTTCAAGTGAAGAGCAAAGATCAACTTGTGATTTTTGCAGCGTGGATTCAATTTCAACCCTCTTGTGAAAAACTTAGAACATTAGGGGATAATATCTGTTGTAATAGTGCTTTATACGAAGAGTTTAATCTGCTCTTTCATTCCTAAAATCTTAAAGGGTAATTTAAAAGGCTAATACTAAAACAAAGTACCTGAAAATAAATATTCTACCTTTGGGAGACAGTTTTGTGAGGAGAATGTTGTGGAAGATGAGCTACTTGTTGGGTATCTGTTTGTTCATCCATTTAATACACCATTATTCATCAGATACTATGTTATGGGTTGTGCATGTACAAAGAAACTTACCATTCAGTAGAAAAAGATAAGTATCAGCAGCACATTCTTGCCATGCATTATATTTAATTTTGTTCAATTAGTATAGAAATACTTTGCTTTTATGTATATTATTTTTCAGACTTAAGTAACTTGAGCATGTAGAATTTATATTGCTCATATTTGTATCACTAGTACCTTAGATGATTTAGTTTTTTCAAGCCTAATCATTGTTCTTTCAGTGGGTTATTATCCTTATACAGATGCAGAAAATACTCAGCAATTAATAAGCCAACATGTAATAGATTTAAACCCAAGTGTGTCTGTATCATTGACATTATGATTCCTTCCTGCTTATGCGAAGTATAGGGCCTGGAATGTATTAGGTGTTCAATAAATATTTGTAAAAGAAATAATGGGTGTGGTTTTCCCAAGTAGTGTGCTCTTTGCTTCCCTTAGGTATTTCCAGTGCCTCTAACAGCGTTTGGCACATAATAGATCTCCAATAATCAGTCACTGAGTAAACAAATATATGCAGATTTCATGGCAAGTCTTGAGGATTTCTCCATGGCCTGAATCCTCATAGTATTTCCATAGTGGTGGAATGAAGTCGTAAGACTAAAATGAGATAAATGTTTTTATGATGGCGGCCTCTAACTGTCTATCCTGGAATTCATTCTCAGCTAACCTCAGGATGTCTGATAGGTCATTGACTTGTCTTGTTGGCAATTTCATCCTTCACAAATTTGAGAAAATGAAGGGAGAACTGATATTTCAAAAAAACCAAATTCTAACTCATAAGGGGGAAGTGCTTGGCTATGCGGAAGTAAGAGGAACCTTACAGACAATAAACATGCCGTTTTTAAAACTGTAATGGGGATAGGTCTGAAAAATCCGACAAATATGGCAAATTTATGAGAACAGATTTTTAAAAGTTCAGAGAACAGATTAGAAGAATTCTATAGCCTGAGAATTTGAAAGGGAAAATGCTTTGAAAAGATGGAGAGGTTTGCAGAAATT
Source organism: Carlito syrichta (assembly GCF_000164805.1). NCBI lineage: Eukaryota > Metazoa > Chordata > Mammalia > Primates > Tarsiidae > Carlito > Carlito syrichta. Next base: position 132,445 of record NW_007252206.1, on the reverse strand, counting down.
CTAAACATATCAAAAAACCCCAATATTAGTTTTCTCTGGTATTAGGATTATGAATAATTTCTTTTAAATTTTATATGTCTATATTTTTAGGCTATGAGATGACTTTTCAGATTATCAAAACAATTCTTATTATATTATAATCTAAAAATTGGAACAGGCCTGGACTGGGGGGTGGGGCGGTGGGTGGCTCAAGCCTGTAATCCCACCACTATGGGAGGCTGAGGCGAGACCTCATCTCTACAATAAATCAAAAAATTATTAGCTGGGCACGGTGGCTTGCACCTGTAGTTCCAGCTACTTGGAAGGTTGAGGCGGCAGGATTACCTAAGCCCAGCAGGTTGAGACTGAGGTGGCCGTGAACATGTCACTGCATTCCAGCCTGGGTGACAGAATAAGACTTCAACTCAAAAAAAGCAAAATAATAATAATAATAAAAATGGAACAAAGGTGGCTTTAAAATAAGCAAGTTGTACCCTGTAGTTGCACAAAATTCTGAAGTGAAAGAAAACTGAAAACGATAATGAAGAAACCACTGTGGTGGTTATTATGTGACTTTCTTTCCAGTTTCTATAAATTCTGCTTTAAATAAACTTTAAATCATCTATTTAGTTTCATTCACTGAGCATATGTTTATTGAGAAACTCCTATGTTGTCACACAGCTCCAGACACTGTGGATACAAGTGTCAACAAGACAAAGTCCTTGGAGGAGAGAGAGAGAAAATAAATAAACAAAGCATGTCTTTAATTCCAGGTGACAATGGTGCTTTTAGGAAAAATAATGCAGGGCAAGGAGTGAGTAAGCGAGGCTGAATGGCTGTTTCAAACCTTGCCATATGGTGGTCAGCTGGCTGGGAGCGGCTGCTCATGCCTATATCCCAGCAACTTTGAAAGACCAAGATGGGAGGACTGCTTGAGCCCAGGAGTTCGAGACCAGCCTAGGCAACATAGCAAGACCTCATCTCTATTAAAAATAAAAATAAAAAAATTAGCCAGGCATGGTGACATGTAACTGTAGTCTCAGCTACTTGGGAGGCTAAAGCAGGAGGATTGCCTGAGCCCAGATGATCAAGGCTGTGGAGAGCAGTGATTGGTCCACTGTACTCCAGCCTGGGCAACGTGGTGAGACCTCGACTCAAAACAAACAGGCAAACAAACATGGTAGTCAGGGAAGTTCTCTTTGAGGAGGCACCAACTCTCAGTTAGAGGCCTGAATGGTATGTATTAGCCTTGTGAAAATCCACACATGAGACTATTTTTTACTTTACTAGCAAATAAACGGAAAACTCTCAAATGATCTGAGACCAACTAGAAAAAAAAAAATTCAGGATACACAAGTTTTTGTTTGTTAGTCTGCTTTCTTACTTTTTAAGTTCAAGGAGCATCTTTGTTCCTCCCCAAAGATGAACTAGCAGCTCAGAGATGATCATTAACTTTGATGAATGAGAAAGAGAAGAGAATTGTAAGATTCTTCTCTTTTCTATGTGTCAAGGAGAGAATGATGCTTGGAGTGGAAGTGGTGGACTACTATTGCAGAGAAGGAAGAGAAGATGAGTAGAGAGAGCACGGAGACACCTCACACTCTAAATGCCGCCCAGGACTCTGACGGATGGGAGTTGTGTCCTGGGCATCCATTTTTTCTTATCCCTTTACAATGATTGCAACCTTCGGGTAAAAAGAAAATGCTGATTTTTTCTACAGTTGTTTTGATTAATCTCAATTAACTGCCAGGACTTTATTGAAACGTGAGATTTGTTTGAGATTTGTTTATCATTTTCTCCTTGTTGTCTTCAGAAGTCATCTTGCCAGAACTTCTGTCTTTCCGGCTTACCTTTCCCTAGAAAGGCTGATGAAGGGAGGGGTTCAGGTTATACTGTCCTAGTGGAAAGGGGGGTCAGGGCCTAGGAGAATTTGGCCCTGGAGGAAAAGAGAGGAGCAGAGGGACTCCAGTCCTAGGAGAACAGAAGGACTGAAATGGAAACCTCTCCTACTCCACTCCTTCAAACCCTGTTCTGCTTTCCTCTTATTTTCTTTAATGCCCATGTTTTTCTCTCCTTCTCCACCAACCAATTCACATATAGTTCCATCCAAGCCTCCACGGGAAAACTGGTGCGCATGTGTCTCCAGAGAAATACAAATAATCTTTCTGGAAACCCAGAGAATGTCATTTAAAACCACAGGAAGAGCCGGGCTTGGTGGCTCAGCCTGTAATCCCGCGCCTTTGGGAGGCTGAGGTGAGTGGATTGCCTGAGCCCGCGGGTTCGAGACCCTCCTGGGTAGCTAGACCTCATCTCTACAATAAAAAAATCAAAAAATCAGCCAGGCGTGGTGGCTCATGCCTGTAATTTCAGCTACTTGGAAGGCTGAGGCGGAAGGATCGCTGGAGCCCAGTAGGTCGAGGCTGCGGTGGCCGGAGCGGCCACTGCCCTCCAGTCTGGGCAACAGAGTGAGACTCCAACTCAAAAAAAAAAAGAAAACCACAGGAAGATAACTTGGGAGGGTGGTAAGTAGGCATGGCAAGTGGTCAGACGTAGGAGCGTTCCTTTGTTTAAGTCAAGATTTGAATGTAGCGTACAAATGCATTTTATCTCCAGACATATATAATTCCTATTTCATGTTTTAAAACAGGAACATAATCACCAAAATATCAAGTTTTGATTCTTAAAAATAGCTGGACACTGCTTACGTTCCAGCCATAGTGCTGGGTGCTAAGGATGATGAATAAGTTTAGGTCTCTGCTGTCAGTGAAACCTACTGAACTTCCAAGCCCCTGCTGGCCATCTTTGAAGAAACACAAAAAAACAGGAGAGGTGTACACAAGCGAAGGACTGGCGAATGTGGGTCTGATTTTCAAAAGGGGAAGGGACGCAGTTTCTCAAATCTATATATTAGTGAGTCTCAATTCAAACACTGACAACTGGACACCAGCTAGATTCACCAAGGTTGAGATCATGCAGATGAACGTCACCTCCTTTCTTGAAAGGGTTGCTCGGTTAGCTAATGGGGGTGATTAGTGTATCTGGATTTCTACAGGATATTTGCCAAGGCATCCGATGGCATCCCTGTGGCTAAGATGAAGAAATATGAGCTCAACATCAGGGCTGTTAGCAGCTTGTTGAATGGTACAGACAGAGAAGATCAATCGAATAGCAGTCTAGAACATTCCTAATGCTGGTGCCCCCTTGGTTTTGTTATTGTCAGCATTTAAACAAATCAGGTAGTCGAATACAGAGAAAGTGTGCTAGTTAAATCTGCAGATGATACAAAGTTGATTTCATGTAGTTAATAAGTGAAATGACAGAATTAGAATATGCTGTATACTCCAAAGGAATTAAAAAAATTGAAGTTAGGATGGAGCAAAGTTAATGAGGTAACATTTATGGAAATAAATATGAAGTCTTCTATAGAGGTCCAAAACAAAAAGACAGAAACCCAGTTATGCAGGCACAGAATGGGGCACATGAGATTTGGTTTAAATATTTGGGAAACATTTAGAAATTTCAGGTATCACATTGATAGAGTTGCTACTAATGCAACTTCAGTGTTAAGAGAAAGAAAGTGTTTGGAATGTGCTATTGCTAATTGTGTTTTATCCTGTGCTGGTTAGGCTATACCCTGGGCTTAAAAAACATTAAAAAATCAGAGTATGTTCAGAGGAAAGTGAGTAGGGTATTGAAGGAAGGAAATGAGAGAAAGTGTTGGAAAAAAGCTTATTATGGGACCAAAGAGAAAGTCAACAATTCATCAGCCCCAAAGGTTATATCTAGGACCAACAAGCAGAATGTTTAGGGAGACATATTATGGTTCAATTTAAGGAATTTCTATTAATCAGAATAGCCTGAATTTGGGAAGCCAAGATATTCCTATGATCCGTAGTGTTTAGCATCACTTCAGTTGTCAGAAGAATTTAAGATCATTATTCATGACCTTTGAAGTCCCCTTCAATCTTGAAAGTCTTTAGTTCTAGGGTTGTTTACTAGGTATTTTTTTGCAGCATGACATTGACTTAGCTTTTGGGGTCACTTTTAGGCTGTGCTTTAGCATTTAAGGAAATTGAATAATAATACTTTGGATAATAATAGAATATAAGACCTTATTATTCCTGCCTCCCCATCTCAGTTCTGATATCAGCAAAGAAAAAAATTGGCAATCTGAGGCAACTGCTTGATTGTTACATAGAAGGTCATCTGGCTAAAACTATCACCTGGAAAACCTGGGTTTCTAGAGTATTCTTCAACTGTATCTGGTTGAGGGATGAACCAATGCTATATGTGAAGCTCGCTGTCACTTAGCAATGTGTCATAATATCAATGATCATTTGATTGTAATGGTAAACAGCAACTTTTCTCTCAGTGCTATAATAAAAAAAAGCAAATATAGATTGTTGGTAATGACAAGTCTATTCCAATTATGCTTACCATTATTGTTATTATTATTATTTTAGTTTTAAATACAGCAGGGCTTGGGTGATATTTAGCATATTTATTTATCTTCCTTGGGTATATAAACTCACCATAAGTCATGTACTTATTCAAGAGATAGGAATATTAATGATAACATGCATTTTTTTGCATTTTAATGCCTTATAGCAAATATTTGCTGATCCATATAATTTGGATCTGTATTGAATATTAATTCTATATTTCTTGGCTCTTGGCAATTGTGTTAAGTTCAATGCTGCACATTTACCCGAGGAACTAATACATTTTGATAGAAATAGCTCACTGTGAAATTTCAGAATCATTTTTGACCCAAGCATAATTCTTTTTGCATGTACAGTACACACAATAGAAAGTTACCAAACAGCATAAGAGTTAAATATTGTCTAACAATAACAAGCTCAGAAAAGAGCTTATGCAGCATTTTTTCTGCTTGCTTTACATTTATACTTGTGTCACAATACAAATAGGGCTTTTACAGTCCAAGATTAATGCTATGGTTTTCTATGTTCATTCTATATCATCCAAGCTGCAGTTGGATCAAACAACAGCACAAAATAATCAACTGAATGCTGAACAATTCATTGTAAAAATATTCATGGACAGTCAAAGTCAATATCAGGAAAAATGTCCCAGAATATATGAGTACCTCACTGTTATTATTTGACAAAACTTCAGAGAATTGCGACAATTCAATGAAAATAATAGATGTAAAGTTTTGCCAGAGTATAGCGCAGGGTAGTTAGTTTTTATGAAACACCCTTATTGTCATCATCATTAGTAGTAATAATGTAATTAACAATATTAGCACCTGACTCTAAGACTCAAAACTATCATCTTTCTGATATATAAGAGGTCTATTTTTCACTTGATATTTGTAGAACTTCTTTCTAACTAGTTTTCCTCTGGTTCCAAAATAACTGGATAAGAGTAATGAAAACGAGTATCCTAATTGTGCTTTTAAGTATCATCATCAGCTTGGTATATAAAACCAGTGGTGGTGGATTAAATAGCAAGCTCAATAACTGCCTAATCTAACTACCGCTAATCTTTACCAAACAGCCTTGTCAGATGCAATCTCCTCTATGGCAACTCTGCTCTGAAGGTAGCCTCACTTGGAAGTAAAACGTCCACTGATGTCCATAAAACTCTCCTGTTTAAATAGAAACAATCACAGAGTTGAAAGTATAAATGATTTCAGGTAAACAAAAATAAAGTTTATGAGTCCTTACACCACACCTATAGGAGTAAACATTTCTTTCTTTTTTTTTTTTTGAGTTGAAGTCTCACTCTGTCACCCAGACTGGAGTGCAATGGCCACTCCCGGTCACCGCAGCCTCGACCTGCTGGGCTCTGGCGATCCTTCCACCTCAGCCTTCCAAGTAGCTGGAATTACAGGCGCGCGCTACCACGCCCAGCTAGTTTTTGATTTATTGTAGAGATGAGGTCTTGCCAAGTTGCCCAGACGGGTCTCGAACCCGCAGGCTCAGGCAATCCACTGACCTCAGCCTCCCAACGCGTGGGATTACAGGCTGAGCCACTGAGCCTGGCAAGGAGTAAACATTTTTAATGCAGAACACCAAAGGCAAAAGCCAGGAATGACTGGCTATCATTATAGAGTGTGACTGCTAATGTTTCTTTTGGGATTTTATTTGGATTTAATGATTTGATGTGAGCTGTCTCAAATATAAACGTAAGCAACTGTTAAAAAAATTACTTCTGAGAAAACAAGCAGAAGCTTTCCTCCACTAAAAGGTTTTCATCTGTTAAACACTCTCCTATCTTAGGATAGATTAGGTTTTAGTATTTTGAGAAAATGAGATGCTATAAGCTAAGAGAACTACAAAGTCACAGAGCTGGGAAGATCATCAAGAAGTCAATTAGTTCATCTTTCTGTCTCCACTCAAAACAGCATCCAAGAGAGAAAACTGTTCATCCTCTTTTGAGACATTTTTAGCATAAACTGTATTTGAATTTTCTCTGAAACAGATCTCTTTTTTATTTTTAACGAGTACTTTGTTTCTGAAGAAATTTTGAAAAAAGATATTTGGATATTATATCATGCAAACATTAGAGCTAACATGAGGAAGGCAATGACCACTGGGTGTTATATTCAGGAGAAACAACTCAGCTGGGTGTGGTGGCTCAAGCCTGTGATCCCAGCACTTTGGGAGGCCCAAGCAAAGGGATTGCCTGAGCCCATGAGTTTGAGAACAGCCTGGGCAACTTAGCAAGACCTCATCTCTACAATAAATCAAAAAATTAGCTGGGTGTGGTAGCACGTGCCAAAGGTTCCTGCTACTTAGAAGGCTGAGGCCAAAGGATCAGCGGAGCCCAGCAGGTCACGCTGGGGTGGCCGTGAGCATGCTACTGCACTCCAGCCTGTGCGATGGAGTGAGACTCCAACTCAAAGAAGAAGAAACAACCCAGACAACTGAGATGATACCATCAGCAACATGGAGGGCACATGGAAAAATACTGGATTAGAAAAACCTGGAGGCCTGGAAGAATGGGAAAAGAACGTAAGTTTAAACCAGAGCAATAGAAGGACAGGGAAAAAAGGAAAAAGTAAAATGATTTAATATTGTATTAAGTGAAGAAGAGAAGATTGGGACATTTTGGGGCAGACTTGAATGACATGTTAGGAAGAATTCTTCACCGTGAGGGCAGACACTACACACTGACATGAGTTCCTGATGTAGGTTATCCAATTTCAAACTCTAGTGATGATATTCTCTTAAAGAAAAGTTTCTAATGTTTGCACTAGTATAGGCAAAATAGTATTCTTGAAGATGGAAGGATGACCTTATTAAATTAGATCAAAATGGCTTAATAAATGCTATTGGTGCTTATTCTTTAAGATGAAAAAATAGTCTTCAGAGTTTTTTATATCTGGAATATGAATTCTGATACCCCTAATAACTAATGTGCATGGCCAAAATCCAAAGTATTTTACCTGTACATTACTAAACTTATAATCAGTTACAAGTGTTCTTATCCCTCTCCTCACCAGCTCCAATTAAGTAGATTTAAAACCATTGCAAGTTAGTTACAGGTAAATAATTTAAATGTATCCTTGGAAACAATTAAAAGTATGCTTCAATCGACAAAATGTAATAATAGGAACCGGGCTCATAACTCATTATAGCCCCAGACCAAGTCAAGAAATATAAATAGACATGAAAGACAACTGTGAAACTGCTTGATAAAATAACTATTGTTTTTCTTTGCTTTCCAATTCTATAATAAGGAGTATACGATGAATTCTAAAGTTTACTACGAACAGAATGTCTTTGTGTTACCATTCATTTAATAATCAGACTTTAAAAGATATATGTAACTAAATTATCAGACGAGTGTTTTTTGCACATCCATGGAGAGTAGAGTGTCAGTTACAGAACTCATATCTTGGGCGTGAGATTTGAGTTTAGACTTGTTTAGAAGAAGCAGCCAGTAGGATCCATGTTTATCTGCCACCAGCCAAATAACTTTTATTTGTTTCTCCTAGTCAGGGCATGTTGCTAATAGTCAATTCTAAGTAAAGACACGAGTTGAGTTGAAAGTACATATGTCAGACCTGAGTTTTAATGTCACCTCTAATTACTTACTGGATGGGTGAGCCTGCACAAGAAACTTTATTTCTCTGAGGACAGTATTAGACTGACTATAATTTCTTACAAACGTTAGTTCTCTTTTCCATGGAATGGGAACGGCATTGTGATTGCATGTATGGGGATGACTATTTTTTATAAGCAAATATGAATGAGAAATGACTCTCTGGTCTCATGTTTCAAACATGGAATTTCTTTTTTTGGTGGGGGGAGCGGGAGTAGAAGTCTCACTCTGTCGCCTAGCTGCAGTGCAGTGACATACTCATGGCCACCACAGCCTCAACCTGCTGGGTTCAGGCAATCCTTCTGCCTCAGCCTTCCAAGTAGCTATAACCACAGGCATGTGCCTCCATGCCCAACTAATTTTTTGATTTATGGTGGAAATGAGGTCTCACTTGCCCAGGCTGGTCTCGAACCCGTAGATTCAGGCAATCCTCTCACCACAACTTCCCAAAGAGATGGGATTACAGGCGTGAGCTACCACACCCGGCTCAGACATGGAATTTCTACCTCTGTATATGTGTCTGAGAATTATATGATTTTAGAATGACCTCATTGATAATATCCACATTAATTAAACAAGCTGAGGAGGTATATATTGACTACGTGTTTTTCCCTAAAGATATATAGTTATAAATATAATTATATGGAAAGGAGAACTGGTTACTGAATAACTCTGGGTTCTGAACCATGAGACTAAGTTGGATGGTGTAAATGGCTGATGTTTTAAAGTCATGACAACCTAATATGATTTGCTGTCTTCAGGGATGCATTTGCTACGTGGTCCAGAGACTTGTGCTCCTAGGCCAGTATCTTCTTATCCCATCAGGTGCTGCTATTTATCAGTTTACATGGAAATGCTAGGTCTTAATTGTGTAAATGCTATGCTTTTATCCAGAAGCAAAACTGAGTTTCAGCAACATTCTCTATGTGCTGTTCTGAATAATCTTAAAGATCTGATTTTACATAAGCTCTCTCTTTGAAAGTGAATATAGTGTTTTTACTTAGTATGAACATTATTTTTCAGTTTTTCCACATAAGAATACCTCTTCAAAATGTTTTATTTTGGTAAACTCTATCAGAATTATATACAAGGATGACAATCAATGAAAACAGAAATGCTGTAATAATGGGTTCTGGGATTACAAAACTGAGAACCTGGGAAGCAAGCCCAGTTAAACATTTATAATAATGGGATGTTCACTTGTATCTCATGATCTATGAGAGGAGGGTGGAAAATGAGGAAGTAGAAGGGAGACATCTTATCTGGTTCTCTACCCATTCAGTTCATTGTTGTATGAGAAAGTGATATAAATCCACAGTTCTCCTGTGAGGCTAGTTAAGGACACGAAATTCTCAAGGGAAAATGATATATTCAAGCTGTAATGTGGGTCAAATAAATGTCTATAAATTGGAATAAGAAGTACAATCATTGACTAGGAAAAGCCTATGGGAACTAGACATTGGAACTATAGCACATAAGGAAAGCTGTAACTGCACTTCATTAGGATATTTTATTAGTTGGAAGGATTTTTAAGATTATAAAATTTCTGTGCCTCATATACTTAATTCACCCCAACATATAAAATGTTTCTTTTGATTACATGCGTATTTTTTCTATTTTTATCACAGAGAATAAGATGGTTGAAAGCTCCATATATATTATATATATTTATATATATATATTATATATATATAATATGTATGTGATTTAGGAGATTGTACACTGGAGTGTACAATTCTCTTGTTCCTTTTTTTAGTTGATCTCTAAGTAGGTAGTCTGAGGAGAATATTTCAGTGATATTCTACTGTAGCAATGCTTCTTGTTTTTAAAACTCATTAAAAAAATTTATAGTAATTAATGTCCCTTTGTTTCAAACATTTTCTTTTTTCTTTTCTTAAAGATGTTGGGTACAATTCAGGGTGAGGTACATAAGTGGTCATCGTGCAGGTAAAGTTTGGGCCTCCCACTGGTCCCCACTTCACCTGGTTTGGGATCAGTTTCCCTTATTAGTGTTATGTGCCCCCACCTCCCCTGGCAGTGACCTGCTATTGCTAATCCCTTTCATACAGTATTATGATAAATTCAAACATTTATTTCTAAAAACCCTGATTAAGCAGATGTTATCCAATAAACCTAATAGCAAATCACACAGATTTAAAAATATTATCTCATAATATGTTGACTTCATTTATTGATGGATTTAATATAAAGGATTTTATATTTCAGCATGTATACAATTTTTAAAAATAAAAATTATCCATTAAGCTCATATCAGAACACTTTCCAGACTTGTAAGTACTTCTTGATTTCAAAAATACGTTTTAAATTTGAAAGATAAATTCTGGATTCTGGAAGAGCTTAAATACCCAGCACATACAATGTGTTTTAAATCATCTGTCTTTGACAGCTCAGCTAACATGCCAATATCTAGACGTCTTCAGAAAATTTTGCATGTGAAATTAGGGCAGGGACTCTTTGCAATAAATTTTTAAAAATCTTAGTTTTATTGTCTAAATTTAAGAGTCTTGAGATCTTCAAATGAAGGGGAATTATATACTATAAATTATTATGAAAAGAAAGCACATTTCTAATTAATTAAAAAAATTTGACAGCATAAAATACCAAACTTTTTGTTGTTTTTCCCTTCTAAATTGTAAGATTAAAGTAGCAGAGATATCAGAGAGGTATAAGCTGAATCAGTGCTTAGGGAGTATTTTGAGAACCTTGGCCTTTAAGTATACACACACTGAGAGAAGCAGTTTTACTTATAGCTCAATAAAATGCAATATGGAGAAATAATGCAAATGACAGTTGCAGGGAGTGTTGCCCTTTATATTAAAACTTAATATATTACTTATGTGTGGTTAGTTATGTTCCTCTATACAAGCAGACAAAATGACCACTTTACTGATGCAAAAACTGATTAAGAACACGAAAAGAAGAAACGAAGGCAGAAAAAGAAAGAAGGAAGGAAAAGACCCAGAAAGAATCTTCACAATACAAGTGATTTTATGGGCAGGTGCAAATGATCAGATTTGTCTGCTCGTCCACTCTCACCAAATGTAATTATAACCTTTGAGTTATTTATTTTGTTGTCAATATTTCAAACTCTGAAAATCTCAATACATTTTTTTTTCTGTGTTCCTGCCCAGGTGCAACATGGTCATTTTATAGAAGGACCATTTCTCACCCACAGGAGCCAAGGGAGAGAAAAAGGAACAGTTGATTTAAACACCGTAACTCAGAATTTACTGTGGATTTAAAATCTCTGACTTAATGTTGCATTAACTACTGGTGGCTGCTTTATTGCTTTTAAAACTTGCATATATAATTGGATACTGTAATGCTGTGCGGTTAAAATAAATACCAGCTCACACTAAAATAAATACTCTGCATGATGAAGTTCATGTAGACATAAATTAATCATTTACCAGTTAACCAATATGCACAGGAAAGAAATAGATCACTTATTAAAGGTTGCCTCATCTATAAAATGAGAAAAATAAAATGCTGATATATTTTATAGTGCTGCTGTGAGGAAAAATGTATAAAATTATGGCAAAGCAGTTTATAAACCATAAAATGCAGTATGAACATTAAATTAATAATATTTGTACTAATTCAGATTCAACACCCTCTGCATTAAATATATCTTTTTGCCTACTGAAGCTTACACAAAACCAAGCTGAGGCATTTTATTTAATTTTTAACAGTGTCTTCAGAATTCTGCGAACCATCACTGAAGTTATTTGCTATGTTAAAAAAGAACTTTTCAGTGGCTCACTCACACCATTTCTAACACAGAGTTCTTGGCTATTTACATCCCCGGACCCATTTTTAAAGTCTTCTCCCAAAGGGCTTTATGTCTTTCACTTGCATAGGCGACAGTAGTTACAAAGGGAATATGGATTTGAATTTCTCAATCAGCTAGACGTTATTCACATGCTCAAGGCTTTGTTTTATTCTAAATTATAGATTGAGATAGGGAAGTAATGCCAAATTGGGGGGTTGGCAGGTATGTTGGGTCTCTGCATATTGCATCAAAATTATCTGCAGTGTAAACCTTCTGTGCTGCGACAGCAGCATGGCCATGAATCAGCAGGGTCTCAAGGCCATCATGCTGCTCAAAATATTACGGGCTCTAGAGATAAATCAAGCTTCTGTTTCTCAGCTCACATCCAGGGATGTCATTCAAGGGCATAAGGGAGAACTAATCGACACAGAACATAGTTCCTTTCTTTTTCTTCTACTTCTTCCTCTTCTTTTTAATGAAGTCTTATTATGTAGATGACCTATGTGCACAAAACCTGTAACCCAATCAGCACATTTTTAACATTGCCGATATCTCTTTGATTCTCAATGATAAAACACATTGAACATTTCTCCACTCTCTTCCTTTTTATAGAGGCCATTAATATAGAAATACCTCTTCTTCTTCCACTATGAAATGATAAATGGCTGGCTAGAGATGTCTGAAATACTGCCAAATCTCCCCCTATGTATCATGTGTCACCAGCAATAATAAACAGTGACTGATCTTTGGTCATGAACTATATTCATGGTTTTCTTGTCATCAGGAGGTAGGTATTTTCTTGAGGTTTAAGCCTTTAATATTTATACTGGGAACATGTGTGCTAGGAACAGTGCATATAGGTTCAAAGGAAACTAATCCTCACAATTTCTTTGTATTAACTATTTAAGGAGCTTGGCATTTTCAACTGTATTTACCTTTTTTTGCCTCAGGATTCACCCAGGAGTGTTCTGATCAGGAATCTAACTTATCACAGTAAATTCACCATTTTGGAGATTACGGTGTCCTTGTCCAATGGGAAAAATAATAGGGAAAGGTTGTTGGCTAAAATGCAAACTTATGCAGTTTACAGCTCATCAGCAGTCAAAAGAAAACACAATGAAACTGTTCTTTTCATCTCCTAAATCCAACCAGGGGTAGGCGGATCAATTTAATTTAACTAATACTTATCAAGTGCCTGCTGGGCACCAGGTCCTGGAGTAGGTGTTTGAGATACACTAGTCAAAACTAACAAATAGCTATGTTCATACAGCTTATGTTCTAGGGGAGGGAGACAGACCTCAAATATGAGTAAATTATATCATTTACCAGACATTGGTAAGTATCATGAAGAGAATAAATTGGGAAAGGAAACAAGAAAATGTGGGGAGGAGTTGCATGTTTAGAAGGATGGTCTGCGAAGTTCTTATTGAGAAGGTGAAGGAGACGAGAGAGCAAGTCACGTGGATCTGTGAGCGTCACAGAGGAAATAGCCAGTGCAAAGAACCCGAAGCAGGAACATACCTTGTGTTCTGGCAGAACTCTAAGTTATGGGTCAGGGTGGCTGAAGTAGATTAGAATGGGGAAGGGAGGAACCAGAAGGAAATGAAGTCAGGAGATCATCACTGGCTGACTCTGCATGAAACAGGAAGCCACTGGAGGGTTTTGAGACAAGGAACAAAATAATCTGACTTCATGGAAAGTAGATGGTAAGGGGCAAAGAGAAAAGCAAAGAGATCGATTACATTAATTAAAATTAATAGTTCAACTCTCCTCTTTGGATAAGTTTAATGAATATGAGCCAGATATTAATGATGGACAAGAGTTTAAAATTAGATCTACACACATTGAAGTTGTAACTATATAATGCTAAAACTGGTTGAAAGAGAGAATTCAACTTAAAAAATCAATTAATTTCCATAGCACCAAATGGTAAGTTTGAATATATTTTTAACTAAGGTTATGAAAATATTTTTAACTAAGGTTATGAATATATTTTAAACTAAGGTTATGAACAAATAATTTAAAAAATTACTGTTAAGATTTGGGAACTATTGCTGAGAAGTAGATTAAAACTCTCCATCCTTAATCTTTTCTGGGTTGTAGAATAAACACGTGTCTATTAGGATGTTGAGATAGTCTTCTTAGGTACCTTCTAGTCCTTTGCTTCTCGGGAGCTGAAGTGGGGGAAAACATGAACAGTTAAGAAAAAAAAAAAAACATACCACCAAGAAAAATGAAGGGACCCATGGTTTGGATTCATTGTAAGTGTTTTTATTTTCAAACTTAAGACCTATGAATGATGGGAGCGTGCGTGCATGTGCGCGTACACACACACACACACACACACACACACACACACACACACACACACACACACACGTTAGGTCCTCTCTAGAAAATGGAAAAATATAAGCATCGGTGAAAGGTGAATTTAGCCTTACACTCAACCATCCCAGAAGTCGCAATGATTAGGTTATGAAACAACTCTTTCCTATCTCTTTTGAACTATTCAGGCTTTAAACAAATTTGGGCTGAGAAAGTGTCAAAATTCACAGTAGGTGTGCCCATTCAGAAAGCCACTTCCCTCTCTCTGAAGTGTGATGCTGCATTCACCCAGGGAAATTTCTAACAAACTATAATTAGATGGCTAATTAAAAAGTAGATTATCAACTATATTAAAATAGACTAGAAAGATGTTTATATCATTTATTCCTTAATGTTGTCAATCCACCTTTTCCTTAATATGTAAGTTTTTTTTTCTTCTAAGATTGCACTGAATTGACTAAGATTTTTGCTTATTAAGGTAATGGATGTAGTTTGAACTTCCTCTGTTAGCAAAAAGTACCTATCATTGTTATCATTCTTTACAATGAGAACAAAAGTCCTTGATAACAACCCCAAGGTAATAGAAAGTCCCCAGAAGAATTACTTTTGAGTCAAAGGGATAATAATGATGAACATAATAACTGCTACCACATATTATACCAAAAGCTTTATGTCTCATTTAATTCCTTCAAGAACCCTATGAGGAAATTTGATGATCATTACCCTAAGAGGGAATTTTATGTCCATTCAATAGATGAGGAAACAGAGTTCAGAGAAGTTAAGTAAATTATGTAAGGCCACACGGCTTCAAGGTTATAAAGCTGAAATGCAAACTCATGTCTATTTGGCCTTAACACTCTCGTGTTAAGCAAGATTTTTTTTTTCTCCTTTAAAAAGCTTAACATTAAGTCAAAACTAAGTCAAAACTATTTTGTTGTACTCATTTGGTTTTGAAATTGATATATTTATGTACTACATAATCAGGATCTTGAATTAACCAGAAAGCACATTTTCTAGTCATTTGTCCACACATCAGTTCATTTCATAAAGTAAAGCATGACTAGGAGACACCTGGTGCATTACTAACAGCAGGAGTTAAAAAGTAATAGTCCCTTGGTACTGTAAGTTACTTTTTACTTGTCTTTCCTTTTTTTTTAATTTCTGAAAAGACTAAATGAGGATTAATTTCTGAGAAATTAAATGATGGCCCATGAACTTCAGTACAATCCTATCAATAGTCCTTCTAGACTAGACATGTATTAAGTGGGTCAGTCTACTCTCAAATGCACCTATGAATTGGCCACTTCAAGTAGATGAGTTAGTAGACAGGCATGACTAACTGTACTGGGTTGGGCTTACTGATTTACTTATAGTACTCATTACTGATATCATGTGGGTCCTTCTCAAATAAATAATGACAAAAATCACAACATAATTATATTATATTAACATTTCTGAGGATCAACTGTGTGTCAGACACTGTGCTGGTTACATACATCACTCCAGGGTTTTTCATCCTTGATACTTCTGACCTTTTAGGCAGATGACTCTTTGTTGTGTGTGTGAGCGGGGGGGGGGAGCTTGTCCCACACATCTACTCATTAGATACCAGTGGCAAATCCGCCCCTTCAATTGTGACAGGCAAAACTAGTTCCAGTTATCACCAAGTGTCTCTTGGCAGGGAAAATCACTCCCTGTGGAGACCCTTTCTGTTACTTCCTCAGCAACTCTAGGAAGTAGGTACAGTTAGATAATATTACTGATGAGAAAACTGTGGCTCCAAAAGTTTTAAGTAAAATGTCTATGGTCTCAGAGATAGTAAGTTACGGAGCTGAAATGCGGAGTGACTGTCTCACTCTTCAACACTGTTATCGTGTTGAAATTCACATGTGAATTTCATCTGCTTTCTTTCCCTTCCTCTCCTCCTTCCCTCCTCTACCTCATCATGGGGGTGGAGCAATGAGAGGGAAAGGGGGTACATATGACGTACTGCACAGAACTTTTATTGTTCCATGGTCTTTTATTTGACAGATTAATTCCATTTTAATGGGAATTCTGGAAACTAATGAAAAAAAATTACAAGTGTTAGATGGTCTATTCTCAGTGTTCTTGAATCTGTCTGATTTAATTCTAACCAATTAGCATGCCATTATGGAGGAATATTATGTTGAGAATCAATATTATGCTAAACACTAATATTTCATTCAATATTAAAAATTTATACAAATGGTAATACAAATGCTTTATTCCTACTTTCTCCAAATGAGAAGAAATGCTTCCATAAGGTGATTCCAATGAAAATGATATCTTCTTAGAAGCTTATTGGTATTACCCTTTACATAGATCATTGCTTAAATGAATCAATAAGATTTATTGAATGAAATTTGTTTATTTTATTATAAGATGCATACGTTTTTTAAGGTATCAAAAATTGTTCTTCTCTTTACACCTATAGTATAATCTTGTGTTAAGATAACAAAAGTACATTATTCAATATTGTACTGTAAAATGAATAAAATAATCTTCCTGCTTATCCTGATTTTAGGATGATTACTTTGTTTTTTTCATTTGAATACTCTACCCTTTATTAATTCAGATATAATCTTAGGCTGGAATTTGAATGTAAATTTATCCAGAGTCTGCATTTTATGTCTTCCTTGCAAAGAGAAATATACCTAGCAACACTGGACTACATCTAGATAGTTTAGTGATGCATTATTTCAAAACTGGATTTCAAATCTACTTTCCAAATTGTGCCCCTGCCTGCCTTTCCCAGTGTCTGACCTTTCATTTTAAATCCCTGGGCCCACCACATGGACCCTTAGAGTTTCCTGGGCACTCCTTTCTGGCCTGTCCTTCTGTTTCTTTTATTCCTAACTTCAGAATCTTTTTCAAGCTTCCAAGATACTTTAGCACTGAAAGATTTCCATAGTTTGGATCTAATGAAGACATTCACAATTTTAAAAATGACTTGTATACTTTAATTCTCAACTTCTCAGTCAAATATTTAAAAATTACCTGAAAACTGTACCCTTAAAAACATCTTTAGGCCGGGCTCGGTGGCTCAGCCTGTAATCCCAGAACTTTGGGAGGCTGAGGTGAGTGGATTGCCTGAGCCTGCCGGTTCGAGACCAGTTCAGGCAACTTGGCGAGACCTTGTCTCTACAATAAATAAAATATTAGCCGAGCGTGGTAGAGCATGCCTGTAGTTCCAGCTACTTGGAAGGTTGAGGTGGAAGAATTGCTGGACTCCAGCAGGTAGACGCTGGGGTGGCTGTGAGCATGCCACTGCATTCCAGCCTGGGTGACAGAGTGAGACTCCAAGTCAAAAAAAAAATCTTTAACTTTGTAAATTATTATGCTCTGTTGCTCAGTGTCAAAATGAGAACATTTTTGCTCCTTATTTTTGCTCCAATTGTGTAGGCAAGATCAGCTGGTTAATATGCACGTACCTTGAAAAGGTTGCTTATAATTCTAAAGGCATATTAGAAGTTAAAAACTGACATGCTAAATCAAATAAAAAAATCACTGACTAAATTAAGCTAACTAAAACATTAGAGATTAGAGGTACATTCAGCATGGTAATCACCATTACAAATAGGAAAATTTGAACTAAAAAAAATATTTAATGGGTTGGCTTTTCTAAAATATTTATAGGATTTTATTAATATGTGTTTATGCATATGGTTATCCTGAATGTTCCTTTAAAAATGAAAGACTAATGCCTTAATGAGAGGCATTATTATGTGAACATATTTGAATCCGGTTTATGAAAAATAGAACTTGAGAATTTGAAATATGTGCATAAAATGCAAATGGATTTAATTAACTGAAAACCCATAAGACAGAACTTCTTCAAATAAGCAATTACTTTGGGGACTAATAGTGTAAATAGGATCCTGATTCATTAGCACAAATACCCATATGAGAAAAGGATCAGCAAATTTTATTCTTTAAGTTATTTATGCACACATGGTAATATCTCATTAGTTTGGGGCTTCAATAAATTTAAAATCTTTTGATAATTTGTTCATGAACTGGGCAGACGTTTACCTTTGCTTTGTTTATTATGAGATAATATATGGTATCTTAAACCTTTATTTTCAGTCTATCTACACTTTTTAGACACAGAATAAACAATTTTCAAGGAACCAGTTTACAAGTTTCTACATACATCCAATCTATATGCTAATAGCAAAACGTTCATATGATTTATTATAACAGGTCTCCTTAAGGATTTCTATTTTACAATGTTTTGTCAAAGTTACTATATGTAGTTAAAGGTAATAAAAGCCACGTTTGTTTAAAAGTCATCTATAAGTCAACCTTCCCACAAATTCAGATATGCCCACCTCCCTAATTCATTGGAATAAAAGAAATTTCACAATATTCACAGGTACACACAGAGAGTTTCTCTTTTAAATATGCATTAGAACATATCAACATATACAGAAAAATAAAATACAATGAAGAAAGAAAATAGCAAACAATTTTTTTGGTTAGACAAAGAAGAGTAAACTAACTGTCCATTTCATTTTAAGTCCTTTCAATGGCACAATACCCCAGAGGAAAAAAAACCTCAATAATGTGATCCTTTCTTCAAAAGCTGATTTCACTCACTTGGGATGACTAGTTCTAATAAGATTTTCCAATTAAATATAGTCAGTGCCCAGGCCAAAAAAGAGTGGATGCTCCAAGCAAGGGCATCTGGGAAGAAGAGAAATGCCGCTGTACAGCAATCTGGCCATTTCTAAATCTTCCTGTATGTGGCCATGGCTTTTCAGAGTCCACATGTCAATTTTCTGCACAAAATGCTACTCACTAAAGAATTTTAAGTGTGTATAAAATGGGTGAAGAGTTATGTTATTTTAATGATCAAAACTCTTATGTAGATGCAAATGCCTCAATTTCTAAACCAGATCAAACATATTCAACTAGAATTTATAAAATCCACAACTGAACTAAAATATGGAATAGTTCTATTTTTTTATAAAACAATCTGAAGACAAATCTGGATAATATTCATAAGTCATGCCATCTTCACATAAGAATCATTTTCGTTTTTTTGTTAAATATTGTAAGAAAATTTATAAAAAAGGGAAAGCCATTCCTGTTCCCCAAATTAGCAGCTACTCACCATATGAAGGGGGAAAGTAAGCTTCAATTCCATTTTCAAAACTTAGTCAAGAATGCTTGATGAAGAGGCCTGTTTCATGTGCTTCTTGGTTGTTACAAAACCTAGGAGGAAGAAACAAGCATGGAATGTTTTATTATCAAAAAGAAAACTGCTCAGACATATTAGTTTCTCATGTCAGCGATTATTTCTGATGAGAATGAAAACCTTGCGAGCCAACTGCAGTCATTTACAAGTCTCTCAGCTGCCCACAAAAGTTAAAGCAAGGAAGGCTGAAGTGACTACTGCTTTTGGAGACAGAATATCTGGGGTGAAATACCACCCACAGTATTTATTTATTTTTGAGTTGGAGTCTCACTCTGTCACCCAGGTTGGAATGCTGTGGCACAGTCACGGCCAACACAGCCTCGACCTGCTGGGCTCCAGCGATCCTTCTGCCTCAGCCTTCCAAGTAGCTGGAACTACAGGCGTGTACTACCATGTCTGGCTTGTTTTTCGATTTATTGCAGAGATGAGGTCTCACCAAGTTGCCCAGGTTGGTCTCAAACCCCTGAGCTCAGGCAATTCTCTTGCCTCGGCCTCCCAAAGTGCTGGGATTACAGGCTTGAGTCACCGCGCCTGGCCCACAGTATTTATATAAGTGAACTTTTTATCCTCAACTTCACCAAAGGACTCAGTTCCCTCATCTCTCAGTTGGAAGTAATAATACCAGCTATCTAATGGGACATTCTGATGACCAAATGAGATGATGTGTGGAAAGACAGTTAGTTAACAGTAAAATTATTTATGACTTGAATTTTTACCTTAAAAAGGTGAGTTCAAAAAAAAAAAGATCAATAAAATAAAAGAAGGAAGCATATATATAGATATATATAGCTCTCTCTCTATATCTATATATATGCTATCTGTACTGGTCAACACAGTTGAAGTGATTGAAGTTTATAATTTGAATTTGAACTTCTTGGTGATTTAGGTGAAAGAAAACATAATTTATTTATTTATTTATTTATTTTTTGAGTTGGAGTCTCACTCTGTTGCCCAGACTGGA
>NW_007252206.1:96889-112073 GCF_000164805.1 Carlito syrichta | reverse complement strand
GCCCAGACTGGAGTGCAGTGGCTGCTCCCGGCCACCGCAGCCTCGACCTGTTGGGCTCCGGCAATCCTTCCGCCTCAACCTTCCAAGTAGCCGGAATTACAGGCATGCGCTACCATGCCCGGCTGATTTTTGATCTATTGTAGAGATGAGGTCTCACTGCCCAGGCGGGTCTCGAACCTGCGGGCTCAGGCAATCCACTCACTTCAGCCTCCCAGAGGCGCGGGATTACAGGCTGAGCCACCGAGCCCGGCTACATAATTTCTTTTATAACTCATATTCTTAGGAGAAAACATGTTACTTCCTCCAAAGAAAACAACCATTTCATCCTCTTGATATGAAATTCATGGAGAAATTTTTCATGTGAAACTTGGAATATTTGGCTAAAATGGACTATTTTATGAGTAGAACTGATTACCTAGTATGGAAACTGAAAGGCAAAACAGTACTTTTTTGCTTGGAAGTAGTTATTATTCCTTTAAAAACTGTGTCATCCCTAGAGTCAAACCTGAAGCTTGAGTTAAAAAAAAAAATCCTAAATGTAAACCAACAATTCCCAATCAGCCAGTCATCCTGCTTGCCTCCCTTTCTATGCTCCCTAACAAACACATAGATAGCTTCATTTTCTCCATAGTGAGGAGAAGTTTCTGAAGGAAGTAGTCTATTACCAGGAACTCTTGGCCAGGTGCTGCTCATTAATAAGTAGGGGACAGAGCTGCAAAGATGAAGTGCGGACCCAGATGTGAGACAGTACAGACAGCTGCACAGCCTGTGTCTTGGGGCCATTCCACCGGGGAGGAACAGAAAGGGAAAAGGGGCAACCAAATGACTGTATCAGTGAAACACATCACAACATGAAGCTTTGTCCTTGAAATCCACATCTTTTTCTTGACTTCCACAAAAACCTCACTTTTCATCTTAGGAAAACCCGCTGAATTTTCCTTTCTGTCTTCTTTGGCCTTCTCTTAAATGTAAACCTTTCACTAGATTCTCTCCATGGCAGAAATTTCATTTATATCTATAGTTTAAATGATATCTTTTTGAATGCTTTCTTGGATTAGATCCTTACCCCCATCTTCTCCTGAATTTGCTTTTTAAAAAAATATATACCTAAAAATTGATACTGGCCCAATTTCCCCATAGAACTGGTGTTTATGGATTAAAAAAAGAAGATAGAAATTGACCTTCTTGGTCTTAAAACTTACATTTGCCTTATCTGAGTTCCTTCCTTAGGAGACTCGACCTCACACAAGGTCCTAAAACTCACCAGAACATAGCATCCAGACAAGGAGATGCCAGAGCCCTCAAGGTCATGATTGCTTCCTTACTCCTTCTTCCTAATTGTTGTTTTACATTCCTTCCCCTACTATGTAAACCCCCAATTTCAATAGTTTGGAGAGACAAATTTGAGACTGACCTCCCATTCTCTGGCATCAGGCCATTAAAAAGCCTTTTACCCTGGCAATACTCATTGTCTCAGTGATTTGCTTTCTCTGCAGTAGGCAACAGGACTTCAACAAAACCCCTAGCATTTTGGGAGTAAAGTTAGTGCCATTGTTACTCTCCCTAGTGCAACAGGTAACATTATTTTCATTCTTCCACTCCCCACAACACACACTTCCAACTGATTATGGTCCCTTTGCACACAGAAAGCCTTATTTCCCATTGACATGTCTAAGGACCTTGTCACAGTTCAGAAAGTCACCCACCATTCCACCATCTCCCATCCAGGTAATGACCTTCCATCTAATGTACGTTTACTGCCAATGTTCATCATTTCCCAGCTTTCTGGTGACACTGGTCTTTTTTTCTAAAACTCATACTTCTCCCTTTGCTTGAAAATTTCTAACAGCTCTTCAGCAGAATCCCAGAGGATCAAATCCAAAACTTTTCAGCAGAGTTTACTGAAATCTGAGATCAATACATTTACTACTTTCCACAAAACCTCTCTAGTCATACTAAACCATTTCCCCTCATTGTCTCTCTCCCATCCCCACCAAAGTTGTTTCCTGCTTCCCAGAACATGGCCTGTAATACTCATCTTTTAACACTCAGTTTAAATACCACCTCCTGCAGTAATATGCCTGAATCCTTGAGTAACAATTCATTGTACCCTTGACTACAAACCAAGCATCCTTAACTGTACCCTTGCTATAAAAATCACATTTATAGTACTCTGGCTTTATTTTGAATGTTTACATACCCAGCAGTGCCTTTGCTCTCAGGAAGTTTATAATTATCTAGGACACCCTGCTTTATTCACATTTCTAACTTCCAAGGGATAAGATATTCAAAATGCTTAAGTATTGTGGGTGGTCTATAAATAAGAGAGGATTAGATAATTTTTATTTTTTTAGTCAGGGTCTCACTCTATTACCCAGGCTGGAGTGCAGTGGCATGATTATGACGATCATGGCTCATGGCAGCCTTGACCTATTGGGCTCAGGTGATCCTTCTACCACAGCATTCCAAGTAGCTGGAACTATAGGCGTATGCCACCATGCCTAGCTAATTTTTTGATCTTTTGTAGAAACAAGGTTTTACTGTGTGGTTCAGCCTGGTCTCAAACTGCTGGGCTCAAGCAATTCAACTGTCTTGGCTTCACAAAGTGCTGGGATTATAGGTGTGAGCTACTGTGCCCGGCCTGGATGATTTTTAAAAGTCAAATAGCACAATGAAAGACTCTGAACATAGGGTTGAGGACACCATTTTAGAAAATATTTTCTGAATTACAAATGACAATAGCGAGACTGTTCCAATGTGGAAGACAGCAAGAATAAAAGGAGAGAAGATGAGAAAAGGAAAAAAAGTATAGGTGGAAGTGTTATTTTTCTCTTTGCATTTAAACACAAATTTGTTTGACCATTTTATAAAAATCAAGTAAGTATTTACATCTGAGTGTGGGTAAGATCCTTTATAGAGAGATGGGACATTGAGGCTTTTTTGTTACCAGGAAGCAGCGTTTATTTGTGCTGGTATTGACCCAGTAGATTCACATCCAAAGGCTGATCCCCTAATGCAGCAGTGAGTTGCCTTATATTACTTCTACCACTTTGTCCCCCTTACATGGCAACCTGCATTTTGATTGGGCATTTTATGGCACAGGGTTGTAACAGGGTTATGCATGCACACTTAGACATTGACTATGTCACGTTACTTCCTCTTTGTTCTGGGAAGACCCTTATCACATGAGGAAAAATGTTGCATTTGTTTTAATAAATCAGATTACAAAATGCATTTGCAATTTTCACATGAACGGCTCTTATGGCATAAGTATATCTTATAGTAGATCTTCCATGAGGAATAGAAAATGTGCCTTCTGTTGCCATCGTAATGCTCATCTTTCTTCTCTTACTTCCCAGTCACCGCTCTACTTCAATGTAACCTTTACCTATTCACCTTGTCCCTTCTGCTGAGATAGTGATGTCCACTCTGCCTCTTCTCTGGGTGGGCTCAAACTTTGGTGCTGTAGCAGGATCAAGGAAGGAAACCAAGGCTGCAGCTCACTGAACACATGCTCTGTGGAGTCTCCTTCCCCACACAGCAATGCCAGCCAGTGGTAGGCACACCAACATTGCTTTGTGACATTTGTTTTATTTACCCTGGCCATAAGAAAATCACTAATGGGAGAAACAGGCAAGGCTGTGCGCATAAAATTCCCTGGATTACAGGTTCAAATTTTCTCCTCAGTTCAGACCCTCAGACTGTTCTATGCTTAAACCCCACCCTTGTTCCACTCCTATTCTAGCGATCATCATGTCAAAATGACTTTCCTCTCCATCATGCCTGCTTACTGCTCCCCAAGTATCTTTTTAAGGCAGATGTGAAATGTGAACATGTAAAATATTCTGAAACAGGCTGGACCACAGACAGAACCTGTTACAACTACATTTTCTGTATATATCACTTAGCAATTTTCCTTATTTTAATTCAAAAACCAATTTTCCGCTGATCAGTATTCTCCATCTCTGCTCAATAAACACACATTTCTCAGTCTTCTTTGTCTACCTAGCAGATCACTTTCACCTCCCTGAAACCTCTGCTTCTCTGCCCCGCCCCCTACCCCTTGACCCAGGAAGACTCAGATTTCCTTCTATTTCTTTTGCTACACCATTCATCCTCTGTGAGCTCATTCTTGACTACTAAGCCACTATGGGTTTGATTTCCTCAAGACTTTGATCCCAGTGTCCTCTTCCACCACTCATGTCATACCGTCTCTAAGTAACCATATCATCTCTAGACCTAGGAATGGGAAGATGAGTCACAAGTTCATATCCAAACCCAGTCCTCTCTGACAAAGTTCCACACCCATAATCCAATGTCTTCTTGCTCTCTCCTGTGATGTCCACTCTGCCTCTTCTCTGGGTGGGTTCAAACTTTGGTGCTGCCGCAGGATCAAGGAGGGAAACTGAGGCTGCAGCTCACTGAACACATGCTCTGTGGAGTCTCAGGCTCCTTCCCTACACAGCAATGCCAGTACTGAGCTTAGCATCTTTCTTCACAAATAAGTTTCTTTTCCAGGGTTCCCTGACACTTCTTCATGGTCTCCATACAATATTGCAGAAGATGACCTATCAATTTTACCTCCTATATTATCTCTTGAATCCATCCACTTTTTAGAAATCAGTGGCACCTTTTTTTTTTTTTTGAGTTGGAGTCTCACTCTGTCTCCCAGACTGGAGTGCAGCGGACCCTCCTGGCCACCGCAGCCTCGACCTGTTGGGCTCCGGCGATCCTTCCGCCTCAGCCTTCCGAGTAGCCGGAACTACAGGTGCGCGCTACCACGCCTGGCTAATTTTTTGATTTATTGTAGAGATAAGGTCTCTCCAAGTTGCCCAGACAGGTCTCAAACCTGCGGGCTCAGGCAATCCACTCACCTCAGCCTCCCAAGGCGCAGGATTACAGGCTGAACCACCGAGTCCAGCTGGCAGTTCATCCTTCTTTCCCTAGACCCTATCATCACTATCTTTCTACTGAAATATACAACTTGTCTACATAACTTTTGTCCCTTGACAACACATACTCCACATTGTAGCCAGAAATCAATTTTTAAAAAATAGAAAACTGATCATGTAATTAACTATATCTCCCGCCTCCAAAAAAAAAAGCCCCAAACAAAAACCCCCAACCTTCTCACTGATCCTAGAATAAAGGCATATTTCTTGATATGGTTAAAAGGGTTTTCATGGTGATGGCCCTGGATTACCTCTCCTGACTCTAGCAGTTGGATCCTCCTCTCTGTGCTCCAGACACTGTGGCCTTCTTCCAGCATCTCATGCTGCCCATACTCTCTCCTGCTGGAGGACTTTTTCATGTATCACACCTTCTGCCTGTCTAGCGGACGCCTATACATCATTTTGATCTCATTTTCCAGAACCTTGTGTCTCTCCTTTGACGTACTTAGACAGTTTCAATTTCATACTTACTTGTATAATTATTTTACTGTCTCACTTCCCCATGAAGTGAGATGAAGGCAGGAAATATCTGATGCAATTCATTCATCCTGTCTGACACATAGTAGGTAATCAATAAAGATCACGTTATTGAAAGTATATGAATATGTATGAAAGTGTATGAAATGAATATGAAAATAAGCACAGAGAAAAATGTACCCATAGCCTAGAATTTAAAAATCCTAAAGAAAGCATAGAGTTGGGATCAGTCACAAGAGAGTGGAGAGCTCTGAATAGATTTAAGAAGTTAAAGGAGGAGGGCTTCCTTTCTCATTCAGATTCAGTAGTGGGTGTAGAGGAATGATAGGGATTTTTTAAGTGAAAAATTTCACCTGGGTAGAAGTAATGGTTTTATCACATAAGAGATATGTTAAGATTTGAAGGTAGGATTTTCCAATCCTATTGCCATTTTGCTACTGTATATATTGGCAAGAGCCGTTGGAAGGGGAGGACAGGGAAGACTAGACCAGAGACATGCTGTGGGGGGTGGGGGAGGGGAAGAGAAGAGATTTTAAAAATGTTTAAGTCTCTGGATTGTGGACATTCTTCTGGGTATGCCTTTTTATATCCTAGCTTCTAAAATCCATGTCATCAAATGCAATATAATTGTCTCTGCTTCCATATGGTGACAGAATTCTAGCAACTGTATCAGGATTTCAATAAATAGGCAAAGCTCAAATGTTGCATAAGTTGTTTTCTCTCAGTTACATTCCAAATACAGTTCCCCCAACCCCCAAAATCATAAAACACAAATTTCATAAATTAGAATAGTATCAGTTATGAATGCACTTTTGCAATTATGAGAGTAAAAACATTCCACATTGAAATAAGAAATGCCATCTGATTTCGATTTAACACAAAGGGGGAGAAACACATTCCATTTAAGAATGACAAATAAAGCTGTCAATGTGATCCATTTATAGCCCCTCAGAGAATGCCACAAATCCACATAATGTTCTGGGAAGCTAGTTATTGTATTTGCTCTCTCAAAAAGAAAAGGCGTAGATGTCCCAGATGGACTCCTACCCAAGGAAACTAAGGTTAGCTGGAATAACTTGTGTTAGTCAATGTTCTAGGTGAATGCCCCTTTAAGGGGAGAATGAGAGTTTCAGACATTTTATTAAACAGTGTGTAACAATGGAAAGTGTGGACTGATGGAAGGAGGTGTCTCTGCTTGGTGAGGTTAAAAAAGGGACTGTAAGAAAATGGAGAAGCCCTATTGTCTTTGCTGCCCCCTCTCTACTTCCCCTTACTGGTTTAATGAGGCCTTTGTCCCAAAGATTTACTGCTGATAAAAATTACAATAAGCCGTCAAATCTTAATTATAAGCATCCAAAGTGTTAGTCATTTTTAAGCATTTTTAAAATGGGTTATTTCAGGCTCAGGTACAATGGCGCATGCCCAAAACAAAACACTGGAAATATATCTCTTTATTCATTATCACTATACTCAAGCTTCCTTTTTAAAAAAAGCGGTTATCTATTAAGTACAGATACATATATTCATGTATAAGTATATATAAAATATGACCCTTTGCAAGGCATAACTGATTTTTTCTCTCCTTTGCACTGGCTGCTAAAAAACCGAGAACAAAATTTGTTACTATCTTCTAGCGAGAGTGTTGAATTTCATGGAATAAATTTTAAGTATGAATCTCTCTCCTGGCCCTATCTTATGTTCTTAGTCTTATTTTTTTCCTTTGACTCATTTTTTTTCCTTACCTATTTGGAATATTTTACATTGCCCTACAGTATGTATTTTTATTAGCCTTTCTCTGTAAGTCTTAAATCCTTTCTGGCATATAAATAGAATATATAACATTTATAGATAGCCTTTTTTTCCCCTATGGAGGATTGCAAAATACTCCAAGGGCAACATGAAAGTATGAACATGAAGACACAATTATTCATAGTAATTTATTTTTGTGATATTTAGGTCGATAGTCCAATTAGATTTTCTTCATATTTGCACATATACTTTTAGAGTTGAAATACTTAACCTGAGATCCAAGAACTCAAATTATATGCAAAAAATTGTGCACAAAAATTTTATGAAGAAGGAGTTTCAAAATTTTAATATAATTCTGAAAATTACTGCTAAGGCCATTACCTTAGTAGACTCTGATGTGGCCATGTGCTCTTTGAGCTGTGACTGTTGCCATGTTTGCTGGCTTTGGCCCCCTACCTTGGGGAGGTGAATCTCCTCTTTTTCTCTCTCTCTCTAACTTACTTTCTAAATAAGCTATATTTTATAATCTAAAAAAAAAAAAAAATTACCGCTATGTCCTAATAACCCTAAAATACCTGATCTTGATCTTTATTTCTCCAACAAATTGGCAAAATATTTGTTGAGTAGCTACTATGTGCCTGGCACTGTAATAGATACCAGGAAAACCACGGTAAACATACAGGGTTGACCTCTGACCTCAGAGTAATTCTGGTTCAGTGAGAATGAGGATAGACAATTAAAAATGTGAAATAATCAGATGCAGACAGTAATATACTATAATACAACAACAAAGCAACATAACAGAAAGTGAGTGAGATTAGGTGGTCAGGAAGACCTCTCTGAGGAAGTGACATCTTATCTGGGCCAAACAAGATCTCAGGGAAGAACATTCCAGAGAGTGAAAACAGCTAATTCAAAGATCCTATAGGATTCACAGCTCTTTCTAGAAAATATGAATGGTAGCTGTTCAAATCCACATCTTTAACACTTCAGTTTTGAGATATCTGCATGTTCTTTTCCTTCTTTTTCTCTTCTCTTTTTTTTAAAGTTAGATTTTTTAATGTAGGGGAAGGGATCCTCAGGAAAAGAAATACAATGCATTTTATTATACATTAGCTTCATTCAATAAATATTTGCGCCTACTATCTTTAAAGCACTGTGGGAGATATCGTTGAGGTGCTGAGCACAAACCATATAAAAAAATAACTGCTATACATGTAACCATAATATACCTTAAACCAACCCAGTATTGTTCTCTAACAAGGGTTTATGAGTCAAGTAAATTCCAGGGCCTCGACACTTTACTGCACGGTTTGAAACTGAAACCTCTTTAGAAAGACACCAATCACCCTGTTAAAGTTGAAGATAGATGAATAAGAGAAAGGAACACATAATGAAAATTGGGACTAAAAATTCTTTGAAATAGGACCACCGTACTCTATGACTCTAAACAACCCTGGCCGTATAAATCAATAAATTAAGATGTGACTGAAGATCATAAATAGTGCCCACATTGTTAGAGGCTTTCCTGAATGAAATTATTTATGAATATATTAGAGAAAGAATATAGGACAATCTGGTCACAGAATTCGATACTGGGAAGTTCTTACTTGCTGGGAAGTGCTGTGTACAAGGGCATTGCACTGAGAGCTCTACATGTACACCCTTTGAGGTAAGCACTACTAAAAACTCTGTTTTCCCAAAAAGGAGAAATCGAAGTTTAGAAAAGCAAAGTGGCTAGCCTGGATCACAAAGCTAGTTGAAGGAGCCACCAGGGATTGGAATCTAAGCAGTCTGACTTCAGAGCACCCAAGATACCAGCTCCAACATTATTGTTTGGTTCTATCACCTACACCAAGGAAGCCATGTGCATTGTGAGTCTCTGATAAATTCATTTCCCCTTGCTGTGTAGAAAACTTTGGGGAACAATAATCACGTGCTTATTAATTTTAGTAGTAGTCAGAATTTTTTTAAAAAGACAGCAATTCTACTAGTAAGAGTAGTACATACTATTTTTAAAAAGTGTACTTGACTTTGGATCAGAGTAAATTGTTTGGATTATCCAAAGTATTCCCTCTTAGGAGCAATAATAGAGGGTTGAATATACTTATTTAAAAATTGCCAGTGAAAAGTCCAAACATGATTTTGTTCACTTATTTCTGCCCTCATTGTTTTTTATCAATGAAATTTCAATTTGGAAATTTGGAGATTTTTAAAGCTATATCCAAGTCTAGAAATCAAACAATTATTTTCCTCTTTTTTTTTTTTACTTCCCCAGAAATGGAAAAAAAATGCAGGTTCATACAGGTTGCTGAGAGACTAAAATCTCCTTTGAATAATAATAGAGGTGGTAGTAGTGTATCATAGTATTTAGGTATCATTAATTGAATATTTGTGCAGTATCACACACTGAGCCAAGAACTGCACAACTTCATCTTATCCTCACAACAACCCCATTAGTAGCATCTATTATTATTCTCAATTCACAGCTCAGGAGATGGGGACTCACAGTAGCTTCCCACATGTTCAGGGCCTATCAGCTTGTAACTGAGGGAGCTGGGTCCAGGCTGATCTACTCGGGGGCTTGGGCTCCCTACAATTTCCCCATACTATTTCCCTTTGTTTGATCATGTTCTTTACCCTAACCGACACATCAGTCAGGACACCCACTTCCTAATATATGCAGTCTAAATCCTTTAGAACTTAAGGCTGTCCACCAACCAGGATCTTTTTTTTTTTTTTTAATCTGCCTGAGCTAATTTCTCACTATTCTGCACTAAATACCCATAAGTTCTAAGGGACATCAAAGCTTTAGATGTCCTTTTAGTCACAATCCAGTAAAGTCTACTGTTCTTAAAGGCTCAGTTCAAATCCACTTTTCCAAGTCACCTTCCAGACCTCTTCAGCCCTGAGTAAGTAACCTGAAGAGATTGCTTTGCTGTCTTACCACAGATGACCCGGTGTCCCCAAGAGCTTTGGCAGCCTTGAGCCCATGGAATAGTATAAGGGTTCTGTTGGAATGTGCCATGGGGCATTTTTCTCCAGCGCATGTCCAAAGCTTTTATCAGTTTCTCAAAGCTTAATAACAAATCAGCACTCCCCAGTTCTAGAAACAAAAGACACTAAGTGCTAATGTTCCCTGAGTAGAATTGCCAGATTTAGCAAATAAAAATATATGGGACATACTTATACTAAAACATGACTTGTGTATTTGAAATTCAAAGTTAACCAGATACCCTGGACTTGATCTGTAAACGTGTCCTGAATGTTTCATGGGTATTAACATTTACAGAAAGTAGGCATCTGGAGGACAAGAAACATGATTGTTTCTTCACAGAACTTAGCATTCAACTATCATTGCTAATTGCTAATTTAGTTTTGTGGTCCAACAGAAACATTTTGAAATAGTCTTGATTTGGGGCCAACACCAAATCTAGTAGCCATAATCATAATTATACACACACATACACACACACATTAATATGACTTTTGCTTCAAGGAAAACAGATGCCTATCATACCTAGTAAACCAATTTTGATCATCTCTGCTATTTGCTGGATTCAAACACATTGAACTCCTAAAATATCTTAGTTTTTAAAACTTCCTTTTAGAACGAATCTGGGAAAATTCAAAACATATCAAATTTATTATTGGACCTCAAAGTGAGAGCCTCAGACCATTTGATTGAAAAATCATCAAAAGTATTTGTTAAAAATGCAGATATCTGGATGTAATCTTAGACCTATTAATTCAGAACTGTGCAGAATGGCTCCAAGCAATCTGATTTTAAAAAGACTTCCAGGTGATTTTTATGCCTTCTAAAGTTTAAGAACTGCTTGTTTATGAGATGTAATATTCTAGCAAGGATTGTTCTCTATGTTAGAGAAGAAAAGTTACTATTTAAGTTTTTAAAGATAAGTTACCAACATTTTGGGGTTCAAAATATCAATCGCCTTTTAAATGTGTCTTGAACTTATCACACTTGTATCAAGTGCTCAGCACTACACGTGTTTCATTTGGAGCTCCCAAGCATTTAAAGAGAATTAGTAAACTAATGATAAGGTATTAAAAGGATGCTTGATGGGTCATTAAAATAGTAAACGAGTAAATGAAATTTACAGAGGCCAGAAGAAATTAAAAAATAGACTATTTATAGTAGCAGGTTCTAGTGCTGCTACCCAGGATTGGCCTGGGCAAACTAAGGCTCTTTGGAGTCTGAAAGAAAGCATCATTGTTCAAAGATCCCTATCTTGTTGACTGGGTGGTCCCTGTAATTTTTAAAAATCTCTTGGTGAACAGAGCCCAGGTATGTATATAAGAAGGGATTGGGTTCTATACTTTAGGGGCTATGTTTTGGGGACTTCAGTTTCTTCATCCATAAAACAATATCTTGTGGCTTCAAACTGTGGCTCGTGGGCCACATGCAGCCCAGGACAGCTAGCAATGTGGTCCTACAAAATCTTTTAACATTATGTGTTTTTTTTAATGTTTTTTAATGTTTATTTTTTATTATTTACTTTTTAACATTTATTTTTTTCGTGACCCCATGTGTAATTCCATTTTTGAAGCTCACAATCTTGCCTTATTCATGACATTGCTTTTTGGCAGCACATACATTTGTGAGCAGCTGTTTTCAATTATGAAGCACGGGAAGAGCAAAATCTGAACAAACATTTCTGATAAGCACCTTGAGAACGCAATAAGAGTTGCAACCACTTCCATCAAACCAGACATTGATAGTCTAGCTTTACAAAAACAAGGTCAAATTTCCCACTAGTTTTATATTGTTCTCATTTTTCTAAACTTTACAATAAAAAAGAAGCCTTATTATGTATTTACACTAACTACATTATGTAATTTGAGGTCCAAGACAATTCCCCTTTACTTGATGTGGCCCAGAGAAGCCAAAAGGTTGGACACCCCTGGCTTAGACCATTAACTACTCTCTAAAATATCTTCTAGACCTAAGTTTCCATTATCATTCTGAGCTTCAGTTTTCTCTGCTGAAACACATGGGGGGTTGTACTATGTGCAGTGTGCTCATTTCTTCTGTGTGACTGAGGGCAACCCTGTAGTCTCTATTACTATACTCGGATCTCCATTCATAATTTTAGGCTCACTCTCTCTAACAGTGTAAGATCGATGATGCTTTATTTAGGTGATCCCAAGGAAGAGACTGTATACTAGCTATTCACACATATCTTTTATAAGATAATTATTCATTCAAATATACTTATTGATTAACAGCTAAGCTCCATTCATCACCATGCCAAGCTCTAGGAATACAACAATGAAAAAAGTGAGGCTAAAAGAGCTCTGGCCTTAAGCAACCAACATTCGAATGGGTGGGGGGTGGGGAATGATGAGAAGATAAAAACAACAATCATACGCAAGCTGAGATATAAATAAAATAACTTCCATTTGTAATTGACGCTGTGAAGGATCATTAAAGGCTGAGATAGAGAATAACAGAACAGTGTTCATGAAAAGTCTCTTGGAGGAAGTGAAATTTACTTAGATCTAAAGGAAGCAAAGATCAATGGGAAGAGAGGGCCGTGTGGAGAAAAGGTCAGAGAGAGCATATTCTGGAATCTCATGGGAGAAATAGCTTATGTGCTTGGCAACCAAAGTCCTGAAACAGACTCTTCTATGACCAAGAGATAATTTAATCCAAAACTAGAGAAAGGAGACCAGAGGCCTAGAGGGTTTAGGGGATTTTCTCTGAGGTCAAATGGCTAGTTAATTAGTAGGTGAACTCTTCCACACTTTAGTCCAGAATGTGAACTTTTCTTAGTTAGAGATTATAATACAATAGGAAGTGCCAGATTGTCTTGGTCCAAATCTTGGCTCTTTTCCCATAAGCTGCTCATTCTTGGGCAGGAAAGCTTCTTTGGAACTCAGTTTCCTTTTGTGTGAAACATAGACATCCATCTCACCAGATTATTACAGGGATTCGATGAGATATTGTAGCCCAGTGCCTGACATATCATAGCAAGCTCTTTTATTCGTCACCTAGTGCACTTTCACCCAAACCAACCTGCTGGAAAGTCAAGATATAATAGGGCAGAGTTTAAGTTTCTGGGGTAAAGCAGAAGTGGCGGCAGAGGGAAAGTTCTGGAATACTGAGCTGGACCCTATTTAGCAGCTATCCACCTGAGAGATATTAGTGGAGGAAAAGAAGAGCCCATTAAAGTGGGAAAATGTCAAGGAATGAAATGCCCAACTTCATGGTTTTGCTCACAGCTTTATTTGCTAGTGGTGAATTGAGAGTTGTCTTCATAAAACAAAAAATATCACCTGTATCAGTACTTACACTTAAAAATAACAGGTGAGAAATAGGCTGTACTCTAGGATACCAGTAAATAGAATAATGACTCACTTTATTATTCAAAACATGCTAAGGGAAAAAGGTTATATTAACATGTCAATCAACTGGGAACAAACCAGTTATTTGTAGGATATTAAAATGATAGCTGGTATTAAGGATGTTTAAAAACCAAGTCCATGATATTGGAAGAATCAATAACTTATCCAAGTAACTCTGAAGATTTTCTTCATTGTTTGTGAACAAAACAGCAGATTGAACTTCAGTCTTAAAATATCAAGAGGCATATTTCACGAATTAAAGCGGACAACTATTAGGTTGTTTCACAGAACCTGCATGCCCTCCCTGTAGGCTTACCCTAAATGTTAGGGAATGTTTATGGTTCAGCCACACATGAACTGGGGCTAAATATTTCTTAGTTTCAGAAGTTCACTGGGTCCCTTTTCCCCCAACCATAAGGTAAATGCCATTCCACATATAGCTTTTTGAAATGCTGCTTACTTTATGATTCTCTGTCGATGCTGCCTTATGGGAGAAATTTTATTTCAAAGTTTCATAGGATGTGAACTGAACTCATTATTTTGCTCCAAACTCATTGTTTAATTGACAGGAAACATGCATCTAAATCATCTTGTATGCATGGCAGAAGCAGCTACATAAATTTAACAATGGGTGGATTATTACTATTTAGCATATTTATGGAATTTTAGATTCAGGAAGCATTTTACAAAACTTTTATTAGTTAATCCTTACACTTCGGAGTGAGTCTGACAGGTGGTAAACAATGCTTTGGGTTTTAAATTGCTACTACGTGAAAACTTTAACAGGGGGAAAAAAAACTTCAGCATTCCTTCTTGTTCCCACATGTGCCCAAGGCACATTTCTGTTCATTTTGTCTTTTCACCAGAGGGTAAGGCTAGAAGTTCAGGAAGCTGTGTTGCACACACCTGAAACATCAGTAATAAAAAAGAAATATACTGGGTTCTGTCCCAGGTCAGGTGGCCAACACCAGGAGAAAGTGTCTCACTAACAGCAAGATGATGTGACAGGGTTCTCAACACAGGTTTCTCCCAGTAATAAAAAGGCACATAAAGAAGCAATTTTCCTAAAACTAAAACTATACAGTACACTTAGTTTTAAATTCTAACAATGTCACACCAGCTGGACTATTTGAATGACATCACCAGTTACAGTAATTCTCTTACAATGCATGTATATTGAAAAATAAAACCCAGTTCAAACTAAGCATTTATATCTTTTTTTTGAAAATTCACAAGTTTAAAAAAACCAAGTTCCCTTGAATACCAATTGAAACTTTTCATGAGTCTTCCAATTTACCCCTCCTCCAACACCACTAGGTGCTGGAGAGCAGGGCAAAGAAAGACTCTATGAATCAAAGTCTAATTCTTGACCCAAACCTTTTTATAGCCTGGGGTTTTCAGAGCTAACAAACCAAGAGAAACAGCAACAAAAAAATTCAATCCTGCATCACCTGAGGGCCGGACATGAGGAGCTGCACATGCTGCGCCCACTTTCAGGAGACCCCAGTGTTGGTTGGCACGTCCAGCCCAGATTCTTATCTCTTCTGACTGACAGTGACTTTATCCTTCTAATCCCTCTGGTCACCCGCCTCCGTCTGCGGCGTGTGTGTGTGTGTGTGTGTGTGTGTGTGTGTGTGTGT